>NC_051431.1:6530515-6583084 GCF_001649575.2 Kryptolebias marmoratus | reverse complement strand
AATCATCAAAATTAAACGAAATAAACATTTGAAATATATGAGTTTGTATGTAATGTATGAATATAATATACAAGTTTCACTTTTTAAATGGAATTACTGAAATCAATCTACTTTTTCATGATATTCTAATTTTATGACCAGCACCTGTATGTGACATCATAAACAAGCAGCATCGTAGTACAGAGGTGGCCTGCAAGGACAGGATGAAGAATAATATTTTGTATAGTTCACCACCCTTTTCCTCTAACCCAAGATATTTCTCACTGGAGGGTAACACCGCTTGTCGAGAAGATTAGTGGGGAACCTTGACTGAAGCGTCCGGCCTGCATACCAAGATAAGTGCTGACAAACATATTCACCTACAGGAGCAAATCTTTCTTTGGAAGGTTGCTCTCACTGCCACAACCTGAAAAGCCTATTTCTGGCTTTCACATCACATTAATATACATTTGTAAAACTAAACATAAAATGTGACACATTCTTAAAAGCTGAAAAGGTTAGTATCATTGGGTAATGTTGCAAGTGTGACTGTTTGTGTACGTTTGCATGATTATTATCACTTTAATGTTTGTATTTACTGTAAAAGAAATATCTGCTTTGCAGAAATTCTTGAAGGTCAAAGGGCGAGTAACACAAAGAGGGATCACAACAGCTAAAAGCCTGGAGCCATACCACAGCACCCAAATCCACCACCTTTTACACACAATCTAGTTAGAAAATGAACCATGCACACACAAACTAAAAAGGCCTTAAAGAAGTTGCTCCAAGCTATAATATCTTTTCATTCAAGTGTTTTTTGCACTTCATCTGACAGAGTGCTATTGCCATGCCAGTATTTTCAATTCCACCCTTAGAGAAAAGAGACAATATATATGTCACTTGACAAAATATACTAAATCTACTCTATGTGCTGTCATTGATGTTCTGTATTATTGCTGACGCTGAAGGCAGGAGAAGGATAATACCACACTATATATACTTTTCTGACAGGAGATATGCCCCATTTGTCTGGATGCAACCTTTTCTGCTTCCTATGACTGGATCATTTGCCCTCCCACAGGCCAGAGCTAACCTTTGCCCCTCATCCAGATGCAGAAATTACCCTCACAGCTGAAAGGCAAGCATCAGCTTCACACATATCCTCTATATTCCTCCACAGGGGGTTGCAGGTCAGACCAGAGAAGCAGCTGCAAAAATATGGCTGTCTGGCAGTGCCCAAGGCTGTACCTCTACTGAGAGCTGAGGAGAGACTCCCATCCACCCATCATTAGCAAAATTTGTAACCACATCTCTACTGTATGTCTGCCTTATTCTCATCGTTAGGTCATATCCTAACTTTTATTTTCACAATTTTTTCATAATAATTTTATTCCAACCCACAGCATTGTCCCTTGGATTTCATCCTGGCCTTCCCTTCGTTCACTTCCATTTGCTTGTCAGTGCTCTCACTGCACTGACTGCAGATGAGGTTCAGCAGATGAAGTCATGTACATGCACACCCAGTCATTCTCCCCAGACCATGGCTAGGGCCGATACAATCTCCACCACTATTCTCTGTATCTGCAAATCCTGAGCTAAGGGATTGTAAATAACACTGTCACTTTCACAGATAAGATAGAGCCAAAAAATTGAAAATAGTGAGAGTAAAGGGACTCGTATGGCTGGCAGTGATATTATGGTGGGTGTAGTGGGGAGGGGATCACAGGTGGTGATACCATATGAAATGTGCATCTTTAATAGTGCCTTGGAGGGAAGAAAGGAGACAGGGCTTGTGTGCTCTTGTGAGAATGCTGGGGAAAAAAAAGAGGGGAGACATAAGACACACAACAGGAGATGGTAAGAGGATGCCTGATCAAGGTCAAACTGAGGAGGTGGTGAGGAGTACAAAGGTCCTGAATCGATGGAGCTGAATGCAAACGAACGGAATGCATTCCATCACGCTCATAGCTCATACTGTGCTTCAACCTGTGATTGAGTAGATAAGGCTAAACAAACATCTTTATTTAAAGAGCAGCCTCATTCAAAGCTCATTTTTCAAACAGCACCCTTAATGTAGCCTAACAAGCCCCAGAGCAGCACAATAATGACAGTAAGACCACAGTGGGCCATTCTGCTGGCCAGGAAAAATGTGTGGCGTTGCTCCTGAGAAACAATGCAATTAACTCTTAATGAACCTCTCTCCTTTAACACTTTCAGTGTTTCCAAAGAATACATTCGCATTCACACACATACACACATGCAATTCAATTTAACCTAATCCATGTTTTATGGTAATGTATAGCTCATTAAAATGGTATTTAAAAACTCATTAAAATTCACTTGAAGAAGTAATGGCTTCATTACAGTAATATGGTGAAAAGCAAAGAAAAAGACAAGTAAGGACAAGGAGAAGAAAGAGAGCAGCGAGTGACAGCTTTCTAATCACTTAATTGTGTCTAAAATGGAATACATTTGCATAATAAATATTCATGTTCTGTATCCTTTCTAACTTTTTCCACTTGCAGGATTCTGTAATTAACAAGTACTACAATTAAAAAATGTATTTTGCCCCCAAAATGATTTTGGTGGCCGCTCTAGTTTTCATTCTGTTGTCTTAGTCAGAGTCATAAATGTGTTTTGGGGGCTTGGCAGATGTGGACAGTGTGCTGAAACTGGAGCTGGCTGATACTGATGAACAATGTGCCCATGGGCTCTTGTGGCTCCTCTGATAAGGCACAGTGCTGTACCCATGCTTGTGCTCAGTCCAGAACAGACACTTTACAGCCAGAAGGGGGAGTACAACATGAAGGAAGAACAAAATGGAGCAAGGTGGGGAGCACTGTTTTGTAGATGAGTGTGGGATTGATTTCCTGCCAATTCCAACACAGACAGAGCACCGACAGAGGCAGCGAGGCATCGTGATGGAGCAGGTGAGTCTGCTTCCTGTGTCAGGTGAAGAGGGAGCAGAGAGGATGCAGTACTCTCATACCGACAGGTAAATGTCTCCTGTTAGGGTCATCTTCTTTCCTACTACACCAATCCTATCTAAAAAATTAGAGATACAATGTAGGAAAAATGTGGTCTGATGATAAGTTGAACTGTGACATAAAATTTATATGTTGAGAGCTAAAATCCCAAGCTCTATTCTTGAACATTCAAACTATCCTTTTACTGTCTCATGTTGTGACTACTGCACTTATTAAAAATCTAAATATGTAAAAAAGCTTGGCTAGGTTTTCGTTTTTATAACCAAAATTTATTTTTCTGCTGTTATGTGTGTTCTCCTTTTCTATAATAAAGCTGCTTTTATCCCCTTCATCGTACCCTCTAATCTGTAATCTTGTAGCTAATAAGCTTGACCCCACACAATTTTCACATGTGGCTTTTTTAAGTTTAACAGATGTAGCAAGTCCAGCTGTGACACAATCTGTCAACCCAAAGGTAAAGCTGCTGGACCTGGATAAAAAGTGCTCCCTGTGTCGTTTAAATGGGATATGTGACAACAGTCATGCTGCCTGCATGTTTCTACAGCATCTTAGTGTGTGTCACAGAGGCTATCTTTCCACAGGAAAACATAACCCCCAGGATGCATCTGAACTGTGTTCATCCTGACTTTCAGAGTTGAACTTTCTAAGATTGTTCAAACACACACTGATAAATGCATGCAAAAAGCTGAGTTTTTCATTTGCTGTGGCATGCTCACTTAAGCATCTTTTGTGAAAATGAAACCTCTAAACAATCTTGTTCTGCAGTCTACAGAGCAAATCTTCATATAATCTTTAATAGCTTCCTTGTCCTTTTCTTTATGCCAGCCTGTTTGCTGCAGCTCCCTCTGTGTCAATTTTATTGTTTTGCTCTATAATTGGATTGGCAGTAACGGAGAACACTGAGCGGTTAGGAGCTTGTAAAAGGTGTCACTCTGCGATGGCAGCCTCATTTTAATTAAGCTCTCGGCTGGAGTTGAGCAGCTTTTATCTGGCTTGGTCTGATGAGCCCCAAGTGCAAGTGTGCTACACACCACACTGTAGGACAAGTAGGAGGAGGAAAGGAGGTGTTCATAACAGCTGCAGATAGCCTAGTTTACTGTACTCAGCTTTCTTCCCTACACATGCCTACATGCCTGCACCGATGAAATACCAAGACTCATCATAAAATTTCAGTATGTTAGTGTATGCATGTGCATGCCTTTATCATCTCCTTGCTCTCACTGTGACAGAGCCCCACCCATCAATGGTGTACAGTCATGTGTACACTGGTGCAGATGCAAAACCAGCAACAACAACATGGGAGAAAAAAAAGTAGATTCAAACAAGAGTCTAAATGAACCCAAAAGAGCACAGATTCCTCACATGCTGCTGCTGTAAATTCTGCTTTACTCCTACTTTAATGTCCTGGATAGGTATAAATCTGCATCTGTAAGGATAATGCTGAAGGCAGCGTTGCATGTGGCATAATGATTAGAGCACTGATCATCACAGTCTTTCCTTGCCTTTGCCCTCCCTGCTCATCCTCCTAATGGCCTCTTCAGATCATCTGTCTTTCAATCAATACTGCCTGAAAGGAGGAATCCCACACCTAAGGACACTTTGTTCCCACTGTAGATCACAAGTGACACATTTTCTATGCCAGGAATCACCCATTGGTGCTGGATCAGAACCTCACAGAAGACTTTGAACTATTTCTGACATCCATCAAATGTTAAAGTCTGACCATTTTTCTGGTAGGAAAAGCTGAGGCCTGTCAAAAGCATTGAAAAAAATCCAAGCAGGATATAAGGTATACAGACAAGATGAAAAAGTATTTAAAGAGTTTTATTGATCATTTAACAGATCTGAACTCTTTAAGAGCAGAACAAAACTGAATATAGAAATGACCTTTACAACAAACTTTGGGTAGTTATTTTTTTTAATAATTTCAATGTCTACTCTATAAAAAGAAACAATTTCCCATTTTGTTAGTGGATCTGAAAATCTACATACAACCAGGACAACTATCATCACAAATATGTGCATCATACTTTGTGTGCCTGTTGAAGTGTGATCGAATGGTGCACATAACATCTAAATACAAGGAATAAATTGCTGCTGCTGCTGCCTGCTCAGCAAATCACTGCTACATTAGGGTCACATAAGTACCACACACTAATACACACACACAAATTACAATTTAAACTGCCTCTGCTGTCTGTCAGTCTGTATGGAAAGCAGTTGCCCAGTACATAAAGCAATTCACCAACAGCACTAATAACAACTTGATCACTCCATACTTCATTGGAATGGCTGAGATTGCACTCACATACACTCCATTGATTTTGGTTAAAAAAAAAGATCAAAAGTCATACCCTAGAAAACCAAAAATCCATAAACACAAATATTTATTGTACAGTTGATTCACATATTTGTACATTTATGTGCAAAATGCCAGATTCCAGAATGTTGAGATGCTGTGCCATTGCTTATCTTGTTAAAACATTTAAACAATTTATCAGTGATAGTTTCTCCAGAGGTATTGTGCCTCCTTTTAAGGAGCTATACTGTACATCATAAGAGTATCCATATCACAGTCCAGTTTATGATGCAATCCAATTCATTTCAATTGCAGCACAGAGAAGTAATTGTCTTAGTTCTATCTGTAATCAGCTTACTGCCTCAGTGCAGCTAAATATACCTGTACACCAGGCTTATGTAACCTCCATGCTAATGAGGCAAATTTAATTCATTTCAGGGCATGGTGTAAAATTCAGGATAGTTACTCAGGTAATCTGGCCTGTTGGAATCATTAGTCTGTATGTAATAAACCTGGTGTGTGGTTGTGTGTGCGTGTGTGAGCCAATCCATGCTCATATTATCATGCAAATGGAAAACAATCTGAAACACACCACTGGCTGCCATGCTTGGGATCAGCGCAGAGCACTGTGTCTAAACCATTTCTGTTCTAGCCCCTGCCTTTCCTTTTTTGAAACCTTTCCATTTCTCTCCCCCTGGTTTATGCCTCTTTTCCCCCTCAGGCCCCATATCAAAAAGGCAGATAAAACAGTACTGCTTCATACTATGTTAGTACTACAAAAATACATCTTGGTATAGGCTGAGGATGTGCTGTTAATTATTTAAGCAAAGAAAAATGACTAATGAAGCAACTTCTAATCCTAAGCTATTAGGAGTTCTGTCATCAGTATTGACTGCACTGCAGATGGGATAAGATATCGTTGGAGGGCACCAATGACCTACATTGCAAGGACAAGACAGTGGCTCAACAGCAGAACTGCACAGTGATCCCACAATTCTCCAGGGCAAAGATTCTGCAGCAGAGACAGAATGGTAAAAAGATACTTTGTGTTTGTGTGTAAGCTATGTGTGTGTGAGCATTTTCGACCCATGCCACCTTTTATGTCTTTACAGTACCTAGTTTTTGTAGGACCTAGTTGGAGAACCCAGTTTGCATCCTGTCATAAAACCCCACTTATTACCACTTGCTGCTGGGCAACACACAATCAATACTGAGTTTACCTGGCAATTAGCTAATAATTCAATGAGCTAGACCTACTGAGGCAGAACTGCTAAAGATGGAGGATGGGAAAGGGGTGTAGAATGACAGGATGAAACAATGTATCAGTATAAAATGCTAAATTTTCATGGTAGTATACTGTATACTTTAATGTTATATATTATGTTAAATTTATATTTTTGTATATGAATTCAAGAGAGACAACAACAGAGCCCTTTGGTAGAAATCACAGGCCCTGAGTCATCCTAAAACCTGTTCATTTCTGAAGACCTTTTAACCTATTGGTTTAGATCAAAGGTGACTGTTCCTGTCATTTATGACAGAGTAAACTTTTTCCTTTGATTAAATCCAGGTCCTTTAAAGGTCACAGTAATAAAATGGCATTTGAAATTGGCATGTCAACCCAAGAAAGAAGAGCTCTGGGTGCCACTACAGGAGGTACTTCACTCATTAGAGGTGGGCATTTTATATGCTGTAGTGTGGCGAAAGACAATGTTTGAGTGTTTTTTCTGGCCTAGTCTAGAATCCTTGATTCCACATAAAACAGAGTCTCCGATCAATGGGGTTGGCTGAAATACATCACATATGATAACGGCACACACATAGAAACACACACACTGATGCTGTAAGCCCCCTGTAAGAACACAGACACAACCAGACATTCTGTCCCCTGGGTAATGAAAGAGCATTGTGAGACTGTGGTCATTGTAAAACCCAATTAGTGTGTGTCGTTTTATCAGTTCTCTCAGAGCAACACATACAGATAACAGCTTCCACAGAATTGTGTTTTGTCTGTTTGATTTTCTGCCCCCTGCTGGACACTAACTGACAAGCAGATACAGACCATGAGGAGAAAAAAGGACTTTCAAAAGATAAATAACTGTGATCACAAAGTCTGGGTTAATTTGTTATCAACAAGGGGTCTATCAAATTAAGAACTCCTTATGTGTCTCCTTAAGCTTAAACAAATTTATAAAGTTGTACAACAAAACAGAGAAAGCTTGTTATACAACTACACCCACATGTTATATGTGCACATTTTACTTTTTTATATAAACATGTACTTAGATCCCACATGTTGCAAGTAAAATCATCTCTCTGGTGTGTGTAATTAATGATTACAGCTTGTTTTTGCACAACATGTCTGAGGGTTGATTTTCTTGTCTTCAAACGACTGCAGCTAAGGAACGAAGGGATGGCTGACAGCCTCACAACACCAGCCTTATCCCTCTCTTCAAACACCTCCATCTCTCACAGCCACATAAAAGAGCAGAACAGAGTGGTGGCAATCGCAGCCAGCGTGCTGTGCAACCCTCTGCTCCGCTGCAGTCGTCAAAAGAGCTACTTCTGTATTCATGTGCAGCATCACTCTCAGTTCTTTGATGGTGTGGATCACTGTCAAGATTCTGAGCCTCTCACCAAAAAATACTGTACATCTGAAAAATATATGATGAAATACATGATGAAGCACATCTGAGTCATCTATGTAGTGCTGATACTCTTGATTTAGACATTTTGATTAGTGAAGATTACCTATTCATTTTCAAATTTCATAAACATTATTGAATATCCAATGCCACTTCAGTGAATTTTCTTCTAACATTATTGATTTCTCTGATGCTGGCGGTGCCCCAGCTCAATAGGAGTTAAGAATCAAGTAGCAATCCAGTCAAGAGACAGAAGGAAAGGCAGAGAGAAGAACAGAGTGAAGTGTTTTTTTCACCATCTTTCATTATTCAGCCTTAAGCCATGAATAACTGAATAAATGAATCCACGATAGCAGGAATGGAGGATATATTTTCATGGAGCATGTCTAAATATGGGCAATGCATAACAAGCCACAAGAAAACATCTTCCTCCTCCTCCTTTTCTTTTTCCTTCAAAAGTAGCCTTAAACTGAAAAGCTAGGAGCTTCACTCATGCATGACTAGTTCCTCCATTTTAGCATGGACCCCTGAACTCCTCTTGTGTCTACTCAAAAAGTTAATAATGATGCTTAAAATGTCTATGTCTACGATGTGTCCTTCATTAATGATGTTTTGGTCAACAGAAGAATCATTGTCATTACAGCTGCCATTAAGAAAGAGTCTAAAATTACCTGCTCCTGCTTCAATAGAGGCCTGGAGAAGTCACCCATACATGATGCTCCTGCTCCCTGGGCTGCTACTGAATTAAATATGAGGGCACCAGGGGGAAGTGGGGATGGGGCAAAGTGCCTCAGTTTAAATAGCAGAGGGGTGACATGTGAGCATTCTGCTGTGAAAAGGGACCCCTGACCTCACCTTGCCACAGTGACAACCAGCACTTAGCACTGTCCACAGGAGTCTGATCTCGCCTGATAATTGTTACGTGTTTTACATCAACATGGCCATGTTGCAACATTCTACTAACAATGATGCTGAAACAAAGTAAGTGTGTATTTGCTCTGCAGCCTCATTGTACAAACATTGTTGCCTGGCTAAAAACCACTTATCCACAGAGATCAATGGAGTCGATCAGTTATTTGAGAACAAAAAGCAATTTAAAATTATCTTTTCAAAATTAATATGCTGATTATCATAATCACTTTACAGCTGACGATACTTTGTAAATGTGTGAGCTATTAAAGCACTCAATTATGCTGGCTAAAGGCAAATAGGTAGCCTGTTTGTCCTGTCAATACTGGAAAAAATATACTACACCAACAATTGTAATCCTTATCACTCTATCATTATTTTCTTTAAATCTAGCTCAATCAGCTGAGGAGAAAAAAAAACTATACTTGAGTTTCCATTTGACAAGAAATTAATGGGTCTTCAACTAAATTTTAGAGGTAACTTCAATGTGAAAAAATAGGGCTCATTTTAAATTCACAGTAAATGCATTTGTAAAATACAGTAGCTGTTTTGCCATTAAGCTGCCACAGCACCTGAGTCTAGACTATGCCTGAAGCTGTAGATCACTTTTCCGTGAGCCCTTACTTCCCTGTCAGGCCAACAAATTTCATCTTCATTAATAGACGCCACTCAAGTCTAGCTTACCTGAATGCACTGGCTATCAATTAGCTCCAGCAGAATCCTGTATAGTGTACTCAAGGGGAAAGCAGAAAAGGCATTCTAGGTAGATCCTAGACACTAGACAGCAGACATGAATATCTAAGTGTCTAGAACATTATTCAGACTTTTTTCTACTTTATGCTACCCTCTTTCAATTTACCCATTCGAACCTGTGTTCTTGTTTAAAAATGACTGTTGACTGATTTTAATTTTTACAGAAATCATTCTTACTTTAAATCAAATATGGTACTTAATTACTTAAATTTCTTAATACAGTCAAGTGCTCTGTAACTGGATGGAGGCAGGTGCGCACACATACAAAAGATATAAGCAGAGTAAAATGAATATACATAGTTTATGTTCCAGAATAGAACAGGTTACAAGTGTGAGGTGCATTTGTATGGATAGCCACGAGCGAATCCCACATTCAGACACAAACACACACATCCACCTTGTGATGCTTCAATAAATTATTTTCCACAAAATCCTCCCATTTTACTCTTGATTATTCATGAATCCATCCATCTTCCCATCTATCCCTTTCCCTTGATGAGTTAATTTTTCTCCCATTGCCTGTTGTTTGAGTGACCCTGACGACCCAGGAGAATCTCCTAACAGGCTCCTCTTGCCCATCAGGATTGATCAGTCCACAGCTCCCTGTCAGACACGATCAATACATCATTCCTTCAGTAACAAGGCCCTGCTCGTTTGCCGCCTCTTCCTTCCCTGCAACGCTTTACTTTCATTTTATTATTATTTCTCACAGCAGATCGATGCAGGCAAACAGGCCCACTGTAAACCACACCACAATTAGAGCAGCGTCTAATCAGCTCGTTGACTCCAGCTCCCTCTTAACTGCCAGCAAATGAAACATAAATGATAATGAGACTTAATGGAATTCTGTGAAATTAAATCACTTAAACAATGAAGAAAAGCCAGCCACAGAGACATATATACCAATCAATATCTTATAGGCACCCAAAGCTTAACAAGCTTTTCTTCATGCTGATCAACATCTGGTCTGGTAGCTTTCAATAGACAGAGGTGCAGATAAAGGATAATATAAAACAGTAAGAATTCAGAATTGTTGTGTATACAATTATACTCCTCCTACATATACTCCCACACATTTACATTTACCAGTGAACAACAACAAAAGGGATTGTGCATGCTGATGAACAGAGCCAGACTTATGTTCTATTATTAGCCAATTAAGTGAGTCTATGCAGATGAATGCATTCACAATACTTAGTAAAGAAAATTACATATGCTTGGGTAACATAATTTCACAAGAAATTTTAGCTTGATTAAAATGGTTTAGTCTAGGGAAGCACAATGATGGGTTCTTACATACTACAATTAAAAAATGTGTTTTGATTTCCTTCTTAAAAGAAAAGAGTCTCTACAGTTGAGAGTCAAACTACCAGTGAGTATGACAGAACTAATTTCTACTGTGTCATTGTATTAACAGCTGGTCCACTTGTAGTCTAAAAAAGGAAAATTTAGCCACTGAATTATAGATTGAACACGCCTATGCAGTTAGGCCTAGATATGAGGGCAGGGATGTCTGAGAGCAGTATTGTTAATGGAGTAAGAGCTGTCTGCTTCGTGCAGGCGGTGTGCAGGGCAGCAGTGTGGAACTGCAGGAGTAATTAGCGAATCGGACCCCAAGCTCCCTGTGAAGTCCAGCCTTTGAAGGAGGAAGCTCAGGCCGATCAGTGGCTCCTCTGATGTATGTTTGTGAATCTTTCAAGGGAGTGAGAGCTGCTAACGAGGCCTCATCTATTACCATTTGAGATGTAATTAGCGTTGTTGGAGGAATGGAGCAGGGCCAAGCAAGAGTGGCTCAATCTGGGCCCTGTGCACCTCTATGTCCCACAAGGCAGCAACAGCAGGAGGATGAAGTGAGCAAGTGGAAGGAGACTCCCTGGAGAGGAGACAGGGCCTCAGCAGCTCTGACAGATAAGCCAAGCAGAGACACAGCCACCATACTGTAGCACAGAGTGCAACAAAGCTGGCAGCCGTGGAGTCTTTGTTAGAGAAGAAAGGGGCCTCTAAAACAAACATATGTGCACATTTCTCACCCCCAATTAATCTGCTGAAGTTATCTGTTTTTGAATCTACTGAACAAAGTTTCAGGATTTAAAAAGGCAAAACAACTAAAATATTCCCATTTTCTCAACAAGTTATTTTAGTTATTTTTTGTTTTGTTTTGCTTTGTTTTTTGTGCAGCCTCTGCACAAGCCTTTAGCACAACATATTTTCCACGTCAATTTCTTTTCTTTAGCAGTGAGTCCCCAAAGTTTCTTCTAGCGTTCATGACCACCTACATGTGTGTGGCCGAGCTGGTGTTAGAAGTGACAGATTAGGATGGAGTGGTGACCGATCTTAAACTCTCAGGTCAAAGTGAGGTGAGGGTCAGACTCTGTGCTCTGTTAACTGTTTCAGTTAACCTTTAACCTTTCTAGGTTGAGTTGCCTGGGCCCCTAATGTTTGACTGGGCCACAAGGGTCATGACTGTTTTCCCTGAACATCAGCAGTGATTTAGTGGAAGTTAATGAGCTGTTAGACTTTGTCATGAGTTACTCAACAAATGTACTACAAGGGCATTACAAATGCTACATGCCAGAGACACCTGCAAGCACGCCTCTTTGTTCTGAAGTTGTTTGTTTGAACACACAATCCTGACGTGACTAAGAGTCATTGACAGCTGGGGAAAACTTAAAAGGCCAAAACATGGATTTTCTATTGTGCCTTCAACTCTCTTGAGATCAGTGGTACCACTGCAATGGGAAGTGGGAAGGCTACTTTGTGGAGACTGTAATCTGTCAGACCAAGTCATTTTTTGTCTCTCTTCTTCACTCAACATCTTCTCACTATGGGTGTTGAACAAGAGTACTAGGCAGGGCAGCTTGCATTAGTATGCAGCACAGAGACAGTGAATCAATGGAGTCTGGAGGACTTTCCACTCTCTTTTTGTCGCAGCCCTACTATTAATGACCAGGAACTTGGGCCTGTCTGGTCCCCTTGTGGCCACATTCTAAATTATCAGCCGTGAATCAACATAACATTTATGGGTCACTGCAAATGAAAGCGGCTAAATCTGCAAGGACAAACAGATCTTCTATAAACTAGAGAATCATAGCATACACTAAAAATTGGGCCTGAGAATTCAATAGTACTATAAATGTCTGAGAAAAAAAAACAGTTTCTTTCATTTCTCAGTGGACACTTCACCGGTTTAGTGAAAAAGTACACACAATGATAGACATATATAAATGCAAAGCCAAGCGCCTGGGTAGACACTTATTCTAGTCATATAGCCCACAAACAAAGTGGAAAAAAAAGCAACAACAGAGTATTATTTTAACAGACCATATAAAGTGAATTGTAAAATATTAATAATAAAAAACAGGTAAACAAATAGTAAAGCTGAAGAGGAAAAAGGCTTTTAAACATTTAAGCGCAGCAACAGGAGTGGGCCAGGATGACCTGTAATGGGAAAGAAAGGAAAGCGGAGAAGTGGTAAAAGCCTGATAAAATAAGAGACCGTAACATCACTCCACTTGTCTGCCATCAAACAAAAAGAAACTTTAGGGAGTGAATGAGCAATATAACCATAAAATCTTAACATGCTATGTGCAAGCAACTGTTAAAGGAACACAAGAATAAAAGTGTTACAAACAAACAAGAAAACCAAATAAAGAATGTTAACAGAAATAATGTCAAATATGTGAGTATATATAATTTGTAAATGTTTCTATAAATGTGTATGTTTGTTTATAAGTGTATTATATTATATGTGTATTTGCTTTATTCTAAAGGGACTATAAAGCCAATATGACTGTCTCACTTTCTGGGTATACACTCTGTCCTGGGCTTGTGTCATAAGTGCACCCTCACTCCAGATATCAGTGTATTTGAGTATATATTGTCCCCATGTCAGACAATCATCAGGATAGACTTACTGGTATTTAAGCAGCAATTGTCAATGCTACTACCAAATTCAGGGCTTTTAATAAAAATCAAGTAGGTGCTTGCCAGATTTAATGGATATGTGACTGTGACTATGTGATCCAAGACTCTGGCTCTACAATGTCTTTTTGATAAAGAGTGCAACTGTTTGTAGGTCATTGTGCTTTTCATAGTATGTCAAACTTTAAAGTAAATGTGCTAACAGGGTCCTCCACCAAAAGAGCCTTGGGACCATACCGCTTACCCTCTTTCCGCTTAGTAGTGACAGTTCACCACAGAGGGAGAGACAGTCTAATTTCACTGCTTGCTGACATCCATTTACCTTGAGTGATGAGGGAGGGGCCCCTCATGGACACATGAGAATGTGAATGCTTACATGATAAGAAATAAACACACACCTACACTTGTATAAAACAGTAAATTTAAAGAAGGGTTGACTGTGCTGACAGGTCCATTAAATGCCCTCTGTTTACTATTTAGAGTTGTTTCACACTCTCTGATTCAAATATACTGGCCTGCAAAATACTGTATGCTTCAGTGAATCTCAGACCCTCTGAAAAGCCTGTTATCCAGTGCAGTGTCCTTAGTTTTCACTCTATTCCCATTCCTCATTGTCATGCTGAAAACAAAACTGTTTCATCTTAATAGCTTGCCATTCTACTGACCATCAGATACTTCTCAAGGTAAAGGTTGATGAGCATCAAGCACGAACCTCTCAGGCAACGTTAGAGGCAAAGAGTGAGACACAACTAGAGATTGGGACCCCTTGGGGGCTATGGTGGCCCCCACTGCAATACTGTTTGATGAAGATAAATGGACAGGACCAATATGGCCTCCCTGTGGCAGGCTATCATCTGCAGGAAAAGGGGGTTTGGTATGGCTGTCTGTCTGAGGGACATATTGCCTAATTGGTGACCAGCAGGGTTAGAGATGGGCTGGGATGGGCTCTCTGCTGACTGAGTGGCATGAGTGTCAATCTATCCTGAGCAGGGGTCAGAGATCAAGTGCAGCAGGAGAGGTGGGAGATGGATGCATCTCCCATTTACCATTCTTAGAAAAACAGAACAATTTTGGTTGCATCCATATGGTGTCCAAATTAGATATATTTATCAAATCAGATCTTTACAAGAGTGTTATTGGCTACTTACTTGTGTTTCCAGGCATAGTCTGCCTATGGGTTGCTATAACAAAGTAGCCTTCAGGAACAATGTGTCTATGATAATGGCCCTCTGTTCAAGTGGCAGTTTCCAGATATGTGTAAAAGCCTCCTGTCAAAAAGCTTGATGACTAATTTTTTAACATCTGTTCATAGATTGTTGTTCTTTACATTGTCCTTCATAGTGCCTGTTAATAGCTGCACTGATTCTACTCAGAGTTGACATCAGTTTGTATTATAAACTATCATTGCATGTCACATTGTAAATGATACACACTTTATAATCTAACATAGTTTGCTGATCAGACTGAATTGAATTAGCAAAAATCAGATTTAATCTTCATCAATAATAATTCAATTTGGACAGATCAAATACAGTATATGTTTGCTGTCTGAGTAATGTCTGATGCCACATTAAAAATTAATTGATCAGTGGAGTACACTTAATTTAAACATGTGATTTAGTGAATTTTTTTTGGTAGAACAATTGTTTGAAGGTGAAGTTTGAAGAGAAAAAACTGCAACGATGAACATGAAATTTTAGTTCTTCAGTTGCTTAATGTTTTTTTGAGTGAAGACTAAAAGTTGAATTTAGAGTGTATAAAGAAATAATATCTATTCTTATGCATATACCTGTTGTTGAACACGAATTCAAGTTATGTTTTTACGCAAAAACTGGAAGAAAATAGATAACATGCCAAAATTAAGACTTAATCATAGCACCTAAAATACTATTAGCCAAGGCCTGTGTACACTGTAAACAAACACTAGCTTAAAAAAATGAAGGAGGAAAGAAAATGAAGAAAACACTAAGGGAAAGTGAACTTTTCTTGAAAATAAACTGAGAAAAGACATATTAGCAACATATGCACACATACTCATCAGATTAACAAAATCTTTCCAGAATAGGTATATTTACCAATAAACTAAGAATGACAGTCTTACATTTCAGCTTTTTTTCCTGTCAAAGCCCATTTTCATTTAAAAGAAGCATGCAGTGAGCCTGGATGTATTATTATGTGCTGAGATGAATGTTCAGTTTAGTTTTAATGGACTAGGCTTTAACAGACTGGCAATAATCCTGAAGAGAGGAATGTCAACATGTTTCCCTATATTACAATACTGAAGTGACACAACAAAAGCTGATGTGAATGCAAATGGCTCAAGAGTCCAGACTGCTGCTGGAGAGCATCCACCCAAGTCTATTCAGACAGAAAACTGCAGCACCACTGTGTATGAGGTGCTTTTACCAGTGACTGACATAGCTAATCACACTGCCCTACAATTGAAGAGGAATGAGAAACAGATAGCTATTAGGGGAATCCATGTGAGAAATGGCTTTAAACCCTGTTATTTGCTACCAAGGGAACAGACGGGAACACATTTAAAGTTCGGTCTAACTATGAAAAAAATAGTTGAACAAGAACAATCTTTGTCAAGAATAACAAAGCAATAGCACGCAACAAAAGACAAAGCTAATGGATACTTTCCTTCGGAAAAAAAAAAGATTTTTGAGAATAAAGAGAGAGAGATGTATTTGGATACCAAATTAAAACAATTTAGTTTACAATATACTACCATATTTTTTAGTTTTCATATTATGATTAAAATTTTCTCAAGACTGCTACCTTCTAGTTTTGCTTTGAAAAAAAAAACTGTTAGTAGAACTGTTAGCCATCAAATAACCCATTCTAATAAATTAATTGTATGCAAATTTACTTGCAATAATTTAGGAACTGCATCTGTTTCATTTGATTCCTACTTTCAATGACTGTTTACAATCAAAACAGAAGCAAAAAAACAACAACTAACAAACAAACAAAAAAAAAACAGGCTATGGCAGACTCTACTCTGCTCCACAAAAAGATAAAAAGCAGTGCTGCATTTACTTAGAAAACAAAGAAACAAAAGAAAAATAGGACGGACAACAGACCCATCCAAATCCAAAAGGCTTTGGGGGCTTTATCTGGAAGCACCATGTGGGAATGATAATGACCATCTTGGATCCAAAAGGGCAACCATTCATCTTAACCCTTGTCTGCCTGGCAAAACTCATAATCCCTGTAACACCCATGGCCCACCACTAGACAGACAGCTGGAAAAAAAATGGTACTTTGACGTTGAGGGATAAGATTAAACAATATCCATTTCTTCCAGTTCTCTTTAGACTCAGCATGATTATTTAACAAGAAGACTCCCCATCTGCTAGCTGGCATTAATTCCTTCTTTTACAAATCTTCACCTTTTGAGATTATGTCCTTCTTCTGCCTCCCTTGTTCACCCCTTCCTATTTTTTTTTTTTTACCTTTTTTTACACCCTTTCAATCAGACTAATACCTTTTCCCAAGTGATGAGTCATTTTATTCTACTTTGTTCCTTTATTCACTTGCTTTGCAGCCACACCAGCATCAAGTGCAATATTCTCTTTAAACATCCTCTGTCCACTGTAGGAGAAAGCCTGTTCTGACTACCCCATGCCCAAAATTTTCTTCCCTCCTATCCAGCCGTCTTTATGTTTCCTCCTGCCTCCTTTAAAACAGCCGTCAAGATGAACGATAGTGAAGGTTAGATGGGCCTGTTTTGATCCTCGCTGACTCTTGACTCCATCCCTGCCCCAGGTGACATTACTAAATACTGCTGTCTTGAGGGAGTAAATAGCCTCTCCATTTATTTCAGGGACCTCTTTTGTTTTGCATTTAGAGTGATCCCTCATGCATCTCTGTTAATATATGTACAAAACCATTTTGTCCTTTTCGGCATTTGGAACACAAAGAACTTTTTTTGTGTGTGTAAACCAATGTCTAATACCCCAAAGCCTGCAAATTATTTCAAAGCCACAATGCCTTTCTGAAGATCACTATGTTTTCCTTCATTGAAATCCCTGAAAAGTCATGCAATAGCGTTGGCAGAGTTGCAAATCTGCTAATATTTGCAACAACCCATGCCAGCGATGAATAGGACTTTATTTTCTGATCTATAGAACTACTAAAAGAGCTTACATCCCTTTGGGCCACTGCTAAGTGAGAAAAACCTCTGGTTGTTTCAAATAGAATCCATCACTTACCTAAGAACAGTTTTTCAGTAATCTAATGGACCAAAGATGAATGAATGTATGGGTCTAATTATAGCACACTGTCACAAAGTCACCAAGTGAACAGTAGTTAGAAAATAAAACCTTGCAATAAGTTAAAAAAAGAAGTCAGGAGTGATTGGCAGTTCCAAATAAAAAAGCAGTAAAGCCACAGAGAACACCATAAAGACTGAATCGGTACTAACTGCATGGTAAATCTGATTAAGCATCAGAGCGAGGATGGCAGGCAGGGCTAAGTGACTCAATGGATGAGTAAGTGAATAAATAAAGGAGAGAAGATTGTCAGGGCCGCCTGCCACAGCACCACGTTATTTGAGCAGTCTTGTGTGTGCATGAGCCAGGTTGCTACAGGCTAAGTTTCCACAATTACTCTGACTGTGTTCTGTATTGGTGAGCTAATTAGACATTGGCTAGCTCAAGACTGGTAGACTGGAAGATTAGGTGAGTCAGTAGAGATGGAAATGTAGGCAATAGTCACTGTTTTTCACCTAGAGGTTTCTTACACAACGGGGGAAGTAATTCTCTGTTCAGAATACTGTAAACAAGAAATGGACTCAAAAGAAAAATGAGTAAATGGGCTGGAGAAAATGGCTGAGTATCATCTGTGCATGCCCTCCATCTATTGTTTTCTTCATCTTTTCATCTTAGCAGGAACATAAGCACATGCCTGGGTCAATCTTGTACCACCAGAAACACACAGCTGTCCACTCACTGGACCCCATGGATTCAAGCCTAACTAGTCTACTCCCACCTCCTCTGGAGTAACCCAATAATGCTGTGTGTACTTAAACAGCAGTGTTGGCAGGTCTCCTCCAGGCTCTAACTCTTCTCATTTTCAACAAACACACAGAGCTTTCTTTCAACAGTTCTCTACCAGACTCTACTCCTTCTGAGAGTCCCTGTTTAAACAAACATCCTTCACAGCACAGCTTGCTCTGATGCATCTTTAAAGGAAGAAGAGAAAAGAAAACAAGACTCTATGATTGTGCCTCTCTCCCATGGCATTAAAAGCCAATGTTATGATTAATTGAATTGTGATCTTGTTGGTACACGCGAGTTCTTGGCTGCTGAGCTTTGTCATTAGCTACACAGAATCTAGCCCTGACCTAATGAACAATAATAATACTCCTGTTGAAATGTGTTGCAGAGATTAAACCTGATGGCCTCTGCTGGTAATTGGGTAACCATCCACTCATTAAGGGAGGAAAGCAATAAAAATGCAATAACACTCTCAAAGTGCCATCAGAGGAGGAATGTGGCACTTTCTTTTTGACAATTCATCAACAGTGAAGCCTTGCCTATTAGCTGAATGAGAGCCCAGGGCCAAATAAACATGTCCTACTCCACATAGACTGTTTGATGGGTAAACAGTCTTTGATGTCTTCACTGCCAGACACTGTCATTCTATGTGGACATAGATGTCAGGGCAAAGAAAAGACTACAGACTAACCTCTAGTTTGGTTAACTATTAAAGAAGTGTGGCAATTCAAGGTCTCCTGTGGGTTTTGGACTACTTTGTTGATAAGTCTGTGTGTTCTCCTTTCACTGCAGATTAAGCTTTATATACATAATGTTGACATATGCAGAGTCAGAAAGAAGGTTGAAATCTGGGGTCAGAGCATGATTGCATTTCCCTGCTTCCATTCATCCATTCATTTTCTACACTCGCTTGATCTTGTTCAGGGTCGTGGCATTTCCCTGCTTGTAAAAGAAAAATCCAATCAGTGTATGCAACTGTGCATTGCGAATAGGAGGATTTTCTGCCAAGTTCTGCACAAAGGGACTTGCAGCTCTAATTGTCACCCAATTTTTCACAGAAAAGCTGCTCATCATAATTTCCCAGCAAGTGACATTGGGAAGTTGTTTTAAACTAGAATATTCAAATAAACAATTTCCTCTGACTGGCTGTGGCAACAGTGCCAGAAATGTTACTCCTCACACTGTGTTTCAGAATGCATCTTCTCTAAACATGTGGCTTTTCAGCAGTGAAGGGGGAGAAGAATGACACAAAAGTCATCCTTAGGTCTCATTCCATCAGTCCTCTGTCTGCTCCTGACAGGTTTAGCTACCTGGCAGTTTCAGAGTTTTACTGCAACTTGACCTAAGAAATAAAACCTGTCCACATTAAACCACCTCTCCATCTGTAGAGGCGAATGCAGATGGAGAATCAAAGCTTCAGGAAACAGGCAATAAAAGTCTGGGAATTCCAAACTACTTTTGGCAAGTTTTCAGGTATAATTCCAATAGTAACACTGCTGTGAGTTGGCAGAGATAACAAACAAGAGTATGGTTAAGCTGACATTACAAATCATCACAGATAAAAAGGGAACTTTTCCTGGTAATAAGGATCTCACACAGAAAAGTAATACATAAAAACAACATGGTGCCTAAAATACTTATGTTGTTCTATAGTCAACTTTGTCTTCACCCTACAATAATCATAACAAAACAGATAAACAGGCTAAATCTTTGAAGTCATTTCCTCTCTAACTGATTTTTTGCATGTCTAGGACATGTTTTAAAAAAGCCTTTTTATGAACAGAGTGTTGTCAAAAACATGTCGTTTTCTGGTATTATTTTACAAATATTTTAAATTGGCATAACTGAAAAGGTTTTTGGATCTTTTCTACCACAAAATCAACATTTAATATTTTGAAAACTGACAATAACTAAGATCACTAAAATTCAAAAATTCAATCTGGTTAAGACAGATTTCCTGGCTCATCAGCTCCAACATCACATTGCTAACTTTCATTTTAGACAGCCAGCATCCAGTCTGTTCTGAATTGAGTCATTTTCTCACTGTCGGGTGACTAGAACTAGACCTGGTCTGATTTATTTGCCCAATTTAAGTTTCTAGCCACATGGCAGAAAATGTGGTATTTATGGACAACCAGAGCTATACCAAACACAAAAGCTTTCTTACATGAAGTGGAGTATCTTCATGTTTATATCTGCGACCACAACAACAATGAGCCCATGGTAAACAAAATTATTTACACATGATTTTTAGTTTGTGTGTGTGTGTGTTTCGCAGTCTTTGAGCCAGAACATCACCAGAACAAAGAGACCTGACCATCTGACCTATCTGCAAGAAGCTCACCATCTTCCCTATTCTCCAACAGTGACTCTGGGGAGATAACACCAAGCAAGAAAGGAACGTTGTTTGTACTCAAGAAGCAGATATGCGATAAGGCGTGTGATCTTCAGCAGGTGGAAAAAACAAAGGAGACCTTTATTTTCCTTAATTCAACAAATAGGAGTGAAATCACAGTCGAAGTGAAAGAAGGTGGACAAACCAAAGAAGTACATTAAGAGGAAGGACAAACAGTTTGTGCCAAATACAACCTGCTAGAAATGTTTCAATAACGGGGACGCATGTGAAAATGAAGTAGAGGAACTTATCCTGTGTAAGTGATGAATGTTTTATAACTGTAGTGGGGGTTTGTGTCCCTGGTTGAGGCCATCTTGGGGCCATGAATATAGGCTGAACCAGCTGTAGAGTGGAGGGGATGTCTGCAGATGAAAGTTTAACAGCTCTCAAAAGACTTGTATACATCCAAGCCCCTGATAGAGCAATATGTAAGGAAGGCAGGACCTCTTTCATATCTCTGCACAGAGCCTCACGAGGGCTCGTCAAACCCCTCAGCTGTTCCACACTCAGAAAGGCCATCTGGTGCCAAGGAACACACGGGAAGATACTGATGCATTGCTAGCTACTCATTGTGGTTCACCCTTATATGCACAACCATATACAGGACTTGTGCAACGGTACTGCTCAAGATAACTTCACACTCCATCCACACTTCATATTCTCCTGTGCTGTTCTAATTTAAGCCAATTAGGTAAATTTAGTAGATTTCCTTTTATTATCAGTATCCCTCTTTCACTCCCTCCACACTCACCAAGATCCCAGCTGGGTTTAAACACACACAGACGAGTCCTCAGAACAAATATTAACTGCTCAGCTTGGGAGGACTGTGTAAAATCTGTGTTTAAGTGTGTAGTTTGGGGGCACAAGACCATATGTTGAAAATCCTCTTAAAGAAATTAGCTTTAAATATAGCAACTGCTCTCTTTAGACGTTTTAACACTTGTGTTATTGTTTTGAATCAAAAATTACTATATTTCTCTCTGTACAATTCTCCCTCAAATCTTTTACATATTTCTAAATCTCAAATCAGACTCTCATATAAGACCATAGTTGAGGAGGATACTGCAGTGGACCAAAAAGATTTTCTGGAAGGCACAAGCTAAAAATTCCAAAATAAATGTTCAATGAAAAGAAAAGATAAAACAATTATACCAACCTAATAAAAGAGAAAGAGAAACAAAGTTTGTATTTTATGCAAGATTGTGAGAAACTAACCATCCCTTGAGTTATTGCTGGAGACCATTATATTCTCTGCCTAACTTCTACATACTCTTTTAGTCCATACCACTTCCCCCTGCACCATCTCATCCTCCCAGCTTTCTCTCTAACATCTGCTAATCCCCAGACCTCTGACCCCAGGGCCTTTTCTCTCTCAACCTTGACCATTGTCTTTCTTTTTCCATGTTTTTCCCTGACAGATCACCATTATCATTTTGTTGTTTGAGGCCAAGAAAAACAATTTAAAATCACATGAAGTGACATCCACTTGCAGGCTAAAAGCAGTTGGGGCATACGTGACATATGAGATATGTAGGTGTTCTGTCTGTAGACTGTGTGATTTCTACTAAGCATAATAATATGCTCTGTACAGTAAAATTCATTTGACCTACCAGAAAAATGACTATTTATTCCCTATTTTCTGGTTGCCAAGCACATTTGTCACACTAACACACATTGATGGTGATTACATTTTGCTTAATACTGACAGACAGCAAGATTTTTTTTATGTGAATTATGTGCCCACACATGATGCTGATGCTCATAGTGTGTTGGCTTTGACTCAAATGAAGAAAGGAACAATTTAATTTCCTACAAAAAATAAAAAATAATATACATATACATACACACACACAGACACAGACACAAACATGATCAAGAAATCAACATAACAAACTTAACACTGAACTACAAATTTAACACTAAACTACAAACTAACCATACGAGAACAAATGCTGATACATTGACATGACAAATGTATTATTGTAACCAAACTAATATGAAAGGCGTCACAAGTTTAGAACATTTTGAAAATTAAAAAAAAAACAAAAAAACAACATTACCGACAATTTTAAGAGGAATAAATAGCCCCCCCCCAAAAAAAACAAACAAACAAACAAACAAACAAAAAAAAACGCAACTCTACTTTGGTTTTATCGATTATTTTAAAACCATTCAATTTTATGCTTCTATACAAAAAGACATGTTGACGATCAAGAGGCTCTCTTTCTGTTGTATCCCTAGGACCCACCTGACTGTGAGGACTATGACCTGAGGTCTTCATGGACAGCCTACTGTTTTTGCCAAGTTCCTGGCATCATATCGCACATTTTACTTTTCATCCACCCCATTACTATTACCTATTTACCTCCATACTACATGTAGCTGATGTGACTCAAGAGTGGGGGCATTACTCTACAACAAAATGTGCCTTTGAAAAAGTATGAAGAAGAGGTGCCACACCAATCTCATTTCATGCATCTCCCCTTTCTTAGAACACAAAGAATGATCATGAATAGAACCTGCAAAATGAAGTCAAGTGCTGAAGAAAAAAAGTGAAGTGGATTGGTGTGAAAATTGCCAAGAGGACACTAACCTCATCTTT
Organism: Kryptolebias marmoratus; assembly: GCF_001649575.2. NCBI lineage: Eukaryota > Metazoa > Chordata > Actinopteri > Cyprinodontiformes > Rivulidae > Kryptolebias > Kryptolebias marmoratus. The sequence goes on along the minus strand of NC_051431.1, from coordinate 6,559,588 downwards.
CTTAGGTCAGAATGCTAAGCGCTTAAAAAAGCTTGGCCATTCCTAAGTAAGGGTAGCCAATCAATCTGAATAGCTCCCAAGGCGGTCACTATCCCAGGACCCCACACATGTGGCATCTTCTGCCTCCCATCGCCTGAGGAGGAGGCAGCTCAAGTGTTAGGCTCAGCTCAGTTAATTGCTTGAGATATGACCCTGAGAGCTTTGTTGGAAGGTTTTTTTAGTAGTAGTAGTTGTTGTGGTTGGAGAGATATTCTCTGACCTATAAACTAGAGATTGGCCCCACAATGGGAAGGCATTCAGCACACCTTTCCTGGGGAACTAAGAAGATATGATCTCTTTATTAGCACAGTAGGAGAAAAGTGGATTTAGATTTTCTGTTTGTCTTGTGTTGAGGCCATCCCTGTAGATGTCTGTTACACTGAAGAAAAAAGAAAGTAGAATTGGAGCACATGATACCATAAAAATATGGACTGATTCATTTGAATAAATCTATTTGGTTTTAAACATTTCTCGTCTAAATTTAGCAAAGCAACATCACTCTACAAATGAGGTACTCCCAAAATGATAAAACAAAATGAAAACTCAAGAATTATACTTAAAACAATAAAAGATAAGATTAGTTTTATTATTTTATTTATTTATTTTCATTTTGATTGCTTTCCCCCCTTACTCCTAAACTAACAACCTGCGGTGTGCACATTTTTTTGGACACCATCATAACGTAGTTCCAAAAAGACTTCCCTTTTTGTTGCTGTTATTTTTGTGCCACTGGCCTGAGCCAGGAGGCCACAAGACTGGGGTGGCTACAGAGGAGTAACTCCAGTCTGCTTGTGGTTCTTGGAAAAAATCCTGGGTCGCTGACCTGGAGTTCATTTAAAATACAATCTTGCTTAACTTCTTTTTGTTCTTTATTTCACTGGTGCAACAAAACAGTCCCAACTGTGGACTGGATAAAAATTTATTTTGCACTCACATTTTGAAAGCTAGAATACACTGTATTGAAAAACACCAAGTTGACGATGTATGTCTGTACTAATCATTGCACACATGTCCTAAAATAAGTTGAGGTCATCTTAAAATGATCAAAGTAGTTGTGGTTTGTGGTCCCAGAAACCCACACAAGGAAAGATCTTCATTCCTAAATAAAAAAGTGCAGACATAGGTTCAGCAAAGAAAACCAGGAAACCATAAAATGGAAAAAATAGAAAATTTGATTACTTATAAAGCTATAAGAACTTTCACTTGAGAAAACTTATTTATTTGTGACTGAATAATGACTTACTTATTTTGAAAGATTGAATAATGACTTAAATGCTCTCTCTGTACCTGGTTCATTTCTTTTCACAGCATTAGAATCATATTGAGGTCTAAACATCCAGTTCCATCAAGGTCATATATGAGAAAATGCATAAAATTAAGATTGGATCTCCAGTAATTGCCATGAAAAACTGGGACTGGTGTTGATTGGTAAAGAGGCAGCAAAACAAAAAGATGCTAGTGTAACACTGACCCACAGCGGTATGTATTTTTCAGGTACTGAATTAAGTGCTTGAATAATAAACTCTTTCTAGCCACAGATGACAGCTGCAACCTCAACATTAGTGATATTTTGAGTTAAGTTAGTTCGATAATACTAAAACGTTTGTTTTTCCTTTTTTTCAAACAAAGCACTGAGTTGTGGTTGTTTTTCACACTCGCTTACTAAAAAAATATCATGCATTGTGCTCCTGTGGTGATAAATCCAAACTTCTGTGGTAAAATGGAAGTCTTTGCTTAAACCATTCAATTACCTCCCCAGACTCCAATGTCCCGTACAGGATGTACAGCTTACACATCAAGAAGAGATGAAACCTCAACATGAAGTCACACTGGGTACAATTACAGACAACTATATGGTCGTCTGCCTTCACAGCCCCACCCACACACACAAGGGGTCATTACTTCTCATCCTCACCATCAGGCTGCTTGCATCCAGTTTGGCCTGAATGGTACATGTGGTGCAATTGAGGGGGATTTATTTGCATTTTGTGAGACTAAAGCAGCATCATGTAACATCAGAGCAAAAATATTTAATAGTTCTGCAGCCTGGAGAGTGAATTATATTAACAGAATGTTCAACTTTTGTTTCAGAATGCCTTTCACCTAACAAATATGAAACATAAACATTCTAAACTTTACCATTAGATGATTAATGCTTAATTCATAAAATCCATAAGATTACCACTCTGCAGAACACAAATAAAAGACGGTCTTGTATTGACTTCCACTGAGAGCAAAACCTACAAATATCAATCTTGATAAAATGAGTTATTAGGACACACTATCCCATCAGTATTTATCTTGTCCTTTTTTTCCCTTCCAAGTGAACCTTTTATTGGCTGCAGAAAAAAGTTCCAGCTGTGTCTTATGCCACCATATGCATGAAAAAGGGGCCATCAAAGAACATATTTCTTTCATTCCAGGCAATTTCCCTAATCCCTGATGAGCTGCAGGGGAGAGGAAAACATTATGAATGTGGGTTAGCAGGTGGTGGAGAAGGGATTTTGTGGGTAGTGCGTGTGTGTGTGTGTGTGTGTGAAAACACGAGTTTATCTGAATATATTATCATTAGTTTGAAGCTTTGTTAAAGACTGCAGCTTTTTTATGCATTTTGGTTTATAAGCATGTTTCTTTGTGTTTATGTGTAAATACATCTGAAATCTCATACAATAGACAGAAACCTGTTCCTCAGGCAAAGGGATGGGGAAATCCTTGAAGTAGCGATCAAGGATTATTGGGTCCAATCATCTACTATTTGTTGGTAAATTCTTTCAGCTAGTGAGCCCTGCTCAAGAGCCCTCCTGTTTAAATTCTAACACTTTAGCCTCTGATGAAAAAAAAGATGAAGGAATAAACTTGGTGCTTCCTTAGTTAAACAAACTTTGCAATCTATACAGTATGGTTTTGCCTCTTGTAGAGGCACAACTGCCATCATTTCTGAGGCACAAAAGATGTTTATGGTCCATTGACTATATTTTAAGTCAGGGCGGAGAAGGGGTAATGCCCTCCTGAAAACAGTCAGTCCAATTTCTCCATGTCACCACCAGGTAGCTCCTGACAGCTCTGAGATGGGGATAGCAATAATGAGGAACACCGGCAGCCACAATGTCAGCATTTTTCTCTCGGTGCTCAGACAAGCCTTCAGGCTAAGGAAGGAGGCTATGAGGACAAATCCTGGGTGTCAAGAGTGTCATTCTAATAATTTAATTGTGTCATTCTTGGGACATTATTGCATACACTCAAGCAGGTTGCAACTTTTTGCATTGTCCATCATTCTTTATTTGTACAAAGCAAACCCACTAAGTAAGTGGCTCTTCAGGTTTTGCTTGTTTTTTTTTTATAAGGTTTACACTCTTGTATTTACACATACATGTTTTTTGCAGCATACAGTTGTTTGTCACAGAAAGCCTCTCCCACTGTGAGTTAAATCCCAGGGGTGGTGACTGAATATTTCTCATTAACTTCTCCACCCATATTTTCAGATAGATTCAGAGTCACATTGAGAATCTTCCAGATCGGCTCTTACCCAGAGAGCTTTTTTTTCTGGTTTTTGGATTGAGAACTTTAGAAGACCATTTGTGTTTAAATACATAAAAAACATATCTGGAAATGAGGTGAATTCAAGAAGAAGGCATAAAGTTAGTTTGGTGTGGTGAACAGCTGAAGTTTGAAAATTTGCTAGAAGCTTGTAGCAAAAAGGAAAATTCCCCCAAAAAAGAGTATTATTTGACAATTTCAAATCCCAGCTACAAAGGAGTTTCTATTAATTTTTGGCAAAAGATCTTGATGCTTACAATAGACGGAGGAGTAAAAAAAGAAAAAGCTGTGAAATCCAACTGGCTTACTTCCAAGTATCCTATTCCTCTTTTTTATCTGAACCCTGCCCTCACACTCTGCCTGGCTTCCTGCCAGAGAGTTTTATTATTCTGACTTTTTTGTTTCGTCTCAGTGTGTATGCTCTTTCTTCTGCATTCTCTTTGGTTCTTGTCTAACATTCTTTGCTACTGTGTTCTCTGGACTACTTTTCTATTCGCTTTATTGGTACATAGTGCATTATTCAGTAATTGTCTCCATGTATACAGCATGCAGCATGGTACTTGTGTCTATATTCATAACTATTCAAGTATTTGGAACTGTACATGAGCCATTTCCTTCATGCAATAACTGAGTCATTAAATATTTGACAGGAGAAGGTTAAACAAATTGTACAATGTTTGATGGATTGGTTCAATTTACACTGCCTCAGTTCTCACTTGTATGTGAGGAGGAGTGCATATAAGTAGGACAGCTGAGCAGCTGGAAGTGCTTAAAAGGCACTTTTTCTCACAGTCAGTTTCTTCTCTATATCTAAAACACAGAAAGCCAATGATTTATGTTGCCAGCAAATTTGTAAATGAGCATATACCACTTCAACATACCACACCACAAATCTGCTGATGGCAAGACAAAAAGAGCTGGACGTGCAGTATACAACCACCTGGATAGAATTGAAATAGCCGTATATATTTCTGTCTCTGAGGAGTAAAATAAAAAAGTCCAAGTATAAATGTCTATTATGATGATTAATTTAATTCAAGTTTGACACAAAAAACAGTCAGCCATGAGTGCTGGTGCAGATGACTTATTGAATGTTGCTGTTAAAGAGGAGCAATTATTTTAAGTGGTTCAGATTTCATAATACAAACATAATAAGATGATAATGATCCACTAGAAGTGCAACATATATTACATATATCATCACAGATTGGATTATTAAGCTTTCATTTCTTTTATCATGTTTGCATTTTGTCAAATATGTCACAGCAGGCTGGCTCTTCACCAGAAGGGAAATAAGTGGGGAGAAGAAGATTGGTAGGCAAAAGTGATGGTAAGGAGGGTGAGTGTGGAGTCGGGTGTCAAGAATATCAGTTTTGTTCTTCCCCTAAGGGCCTGATATGTGGAAGCAGTGGGAAAGGATAGCAGGTGCTTGGGAATTCAGATCATTGCATATGCATGATACCCAGACTTATAAGACCAGAGATGGCTAGAGGAAAAATAATACCCAGTTGGGACACCAAGAAGTGGATATGAGAGTTCAGAGAAAAGACAAATTGTAGCCCTTTTGACCTTAGTCTGTACTTTGCAATCTCAGGCTATTTTACTTAACAGACTAAGATTTTTCCTACTCCCAGCATTAAGTTGTGCACTGGCCCTCTTGAGTCATCCCCAGTCAACACTGGAACTAATGTGCTTTAACAAGACATCTCCTGTGAGCATCAAAGGGCTGCCCCTGGAAAGGCCGGTTCCAGCAGGGTCCCCCTCGGCAACAACATGGGGAAACAACAGGATTGGGGGCTCCCTGTGAATTTAGATCACAGGATAGTCACATAGGCAACACAATAGGCTGCTATTATGACAGGAGCCAAAATGAGAGTACAAAGCCCCCTCAGTGAGATCAATGCATGATGATGTATGATTCTCTTGTTCTGGAGCACACTAGCTGACAAACTGATTGTTATGAGATAATTGTGATATATTTTCATTTTGACAGGGAAGACATTTTTTCTTTTTTCTTTTTTAAAGGATCTTCTTGAAAACTTTACTGTAAGGTACACTTGACAAAATCAAATTAGGACAGCTTAAGTGAAGTTCACAGAGATATGTATTATAAAATTAAAACAGATTGTAAAAAATTGTAAAAAGAAACGAAAACAAAATACTTTTCTTCTCCAGTAGGCAGTGTAATAACCTTTTAAATCATGCTTGACATTTTTAAGTTGGCACAATGGGGATTCTGGCAATAACAGAACTGATATTAAAACCAGTGACTGACGGTAATCTCATTGCTTTGTTTGATGACCTGCAATATGACACTGAACCCCCCACATCCTGAGACACAATACCGTCTTGCTTTTTCCTTAGAGAGTATTCCTGCCTGCCTAGATTTGCCCTCACCTTGACACCAGTTGCTAATGGTGCTACTGTCAAGGAAGGCGAGAAGCAACAGCAAAATGTTAGGAACCTTCTGTTGAGTGTGTTTTGAATATTGTCTCAATGGACAATACAAGATTCATTGTGGACCACAACAATAAAATAAAAAGTGGCTTAAACATTGTTTACTGGATGATAAACAGCTGGAGAGGCATGATATCTTGTCAGAAATATGCACACACTTACAGGTTTTTCACAGATGAAAGCAGACAGGTGAAAATCTGATAAGACAGCATCAAACACATTCGGAGCTATGTTTGACACACTGTGACTAGGCACTGGAAAAGTGTCACAGCACTCATTTTTTTGTTGCTCTTGATGAAGGTGAAGTCAAATTAACTGTCAACACCTGAATGGGAGAGTGTGACCACAGTGTGAAGAGTACAATCTGCTTGCTGCCACAGTGCAAGGGCAGACATCAGGCTGCAGAGCAGGTGAGATCATCAGTGTTTGAACTTAAACAGTGACCGAAGAGGGAATGAGAGAGGAGGCTGAGAGGCAACACAACAGGCCTCTTAATTAGTGTAGCACATATGTCTTCATAATTAGGCCTAATCACCTGAGCATGGCACCGACCATACGTTGTGGCCGAGCAGCCATACTGTTTTACTGGCCCACAGCGCAGCAGATTCCACAAGGGAAAGAAAGTGAGGTAAAGGAACCCAGTTGAAGTAGAGGTGGATTGGAATGCTAAACAGACCAAATAGGTGAGTTTATGTGACTGAAATGTGTATGACAGCAGCCGGTATGTGTTGTGTATGCTTCTAGTCTCTGGTGGCATAGTTAGGTGTTGTACTTTGGATTAGAGGCTGGTCTAATTGGCCCACTGGGCACCAAGAAAAAAGCTGAGAGCAGGGCAGCTGTGACAGCAATTTCCCCTGCAAATAAATCATCTAGTCTCTTTTTCCAGCACGCTGCTACAACTCAACACTTTTGCTACTAACGCCCATCCTGCTCGCCTAAAGAGACATATTTACTGATTGATTTGATTAGGAATATTATACATGCAATTGCTCTGCCGCATTACCAAACGTGGTAAACAAATCTCCCAAGGTGGATGTTACAGCATTCTGAGCACTATGTGTCTGGTATTTAATAAAGGAGCAGAGAACAAATTAGATTCTGTAAATAGCTTATTTGCATTTCCATCCAAGATAAAAAAATATAGTGATAAAAAGATTGCTGTACTTTCTGGTAAACACAGCAATAGTATTTATGTAGACAGCACACAGGTGTTATGTTGCCATAGAGAGTTATGATGGCCATGTGTGAAGCAAAGACAGTAGGAGTTCTGCATTCACTCACTCTGTCTGTCCCTAAGAAGTGGCTGTGGTAGGAATAAGACTATCAGGATATACAGATCTCTCATCCTCAAACTGAGACCTTTCTTCACTTTGAGGCAGATAGCTAAGCTTTAAAGAGATTATCCTCACTCCCTGCCACTCATTCATTTCCAGATTATGTGATTCTACAAACCAAAGGCCCAGTGAGTGCATAGGAAACAAGAAGTGGGGTCAACACATTATGCCATCAGAGAAAAGCAGCAATGCATAAACAGAAACTACAGTCTGCAATATACCACTTAGGAAAGAGGAACGCTGAGATTTAGATTGAATGGGTAAAAATCATACCCAAGAGCTGGCAGCTTAGTTAGAAGGAGGATTAAAATCTACTTCACATCAAGAGCATTGAGGTTGTAACATCCACAAGAACACACACACACATGCACGCACACAGTTACAATTACTTTAGTTGTCCCCAACAGAGCCAGTGTGGACCCAATGATGAGCTGCCAATCATATTAAAAATAAAATCCACTTTGTAAACCCACAAAAGCCAAGCTAGTGTCTCATCATTTTGGATCCTGGTGGCTGGCACTGAGAGTAAATCTGAGTACAAGCACCAAACATTGTTCATTTTAAAGCATCATATTCACTCTCTTTCATATTAATATTTTAAACAACAAAACAAATAATCTATTTATAGATTAATTTGAGCAGACAGAACAGGTGGTGAATGATGAGCTAAGATAAGCAGCATACACTCAGGTGGAAACCTAATCTCCATGGAATGACTGATAGGGGTTAAAACACAGAGCAGCAAAGCCTGGTAAACATCTTTGGCTTCTTTGCTAATCAGCCCATGCTGTGCTCTATACCTCCTCCTCTTTCTGTCTCACAGGACCTGCCACTGCCTGGGCCACCATATTGTCATTAAAGACCATGGCATAGCAAGGGAGCACAGGAAATCCCAGAGCCACATCTCAGGAGGCCTAACTACTCCACTGAGGAAAACACTCAGTTCCAGCCACAGAACTGCTTAGAAAAAAAAACAAAACAGAATCACATAATGCCAAGCAGACAGACATTGTTCATTATCTGCATCTTTGAACAAAGAGAAAGAGAGAGAGAAAAAAAAAACATGTTTTAAGAATTTGCTTTTATCTCTTGAGACAGACTGTGAACTAGATTTTATTTACCTCTTCATAACACTTTAAACTAAATTCTCTGCATTGGATTTTCCCAGAAAAAAAAGAAGCTGGCTTCAACTAAAATCTTTCCTCAGGCATTTTATACCAGACAAGCTTGAGATTAATTGATTCCAAGCTGAACAGCCTGCTAAAGAGAAGGGTTTAAGCAGCAGTAGAAACAGAGCCTCTGTGTGCCTTGAACTATCGGTAGGATCTGTCTCCAGTGGATACTAAAAAAACTGGAGGCTGGGCCGTAAGACAGGGAGGACTATAATCATCTCCTGCATTTGTTAGATGTGCAAGAGTGGGGAGATGGGGCGGCAGCAATGTCTGGGTGGTCGAAAGGGAAGAGAGTGAAAGATACTCGGAGGCTGAATCCAAACGAGGGGGCTTTTCTACAGACTAAAAGCGTCTATATGTCTCCAGCAGATGGACTATTGTCTGTTGACTCCTAGGGAGTGGGTGCTGAGAGCTTTCCTTGTGCACAGGGTGGCCCATTTTTTATACCACACTTCACCTCTCTGCCTCCCCTCAGCCACTTCTTTTGTTGGTCTTGGTTTTGTTTTCTGCTCTCTATGCATTTCACTTTTGTTAACTTTTTTAATCTTCTTTTGGGGAGTTGGTGGGTGATGGGTGTCATCTTTCTCTGTAGGATCTGCATTTTTGTTGTCTGAGGAACAAGTTAGATGTCCAAATGTGACAGGAAAGGAGTGCTGAGTCCAGCGATTCCAGTCTGTTGAGTGGCTCCATCCCAAGGGATGAAAAGTAAAGCCCACCACATAAATCACCAGGCACCCAAACAAGAAAAGAAGAAAACAGCCATCAGACAGTATGCCTGATTACAGCAGGAACCATCATCCATGTGCGCCATCATCATGTCCTCTGCATTTTAACTGTCCCAGCTATCTTTGAAAATCTACTGCTGTGTTAAAAACACTCCATAAAGTGAAAGCTTAACATTGTCATAGATAAAAAGCTTTATAAGAAACCTAAAATATAATATCATCTTAACTGCTAACCAGAAAACTTTGAAGATATATGCCCCACTCCTATATGTTTCTATGCACACTATAGAGAAACCTGCTTTTACTTCCCCCACATGGTAACATTTTTCCAACCTTCAGTGGTTTTCTGTCTTGCTCTGTTAGAGTCATTAATTACATCACTATTCTAAAGACAAGTATATCATGATCACCATGAGGTATCCCTTACCACACTGTGAAACATTTCCAGGAACACCAAAAGATTAAGATGTCCTTCAACCCTCCCCCTTACCCCTGATTCTGGAGTCAAGCATCTTAAAACTGGCAGGACTTGAGAAGATGTTTTGACATAATGTTGGTGGGTAACTCAAAATCCTCCACACCAGTCAGAAAAAAAACTTTTGAGGTTTGTTGCATGAGTGGGATGTTACAGAGCTATATGTAGTGGGTGGCTTGAATAATTATTCCAGGTTTCCCTGTGTTACTCAAAAACTAACCCAGAAGAGGCCAGAAAAGAGCAAAGCAGAGAAGTTAGCTTTATAAAAAAAAACAGCCTGGCATTATTTATGACTCCCTATAAAAGCTGCAGCTAATTACAGTGTTTTTGACTTATAAATTACAGATTGTGAAGCTACCGTTATAATTAGAGCCATGAAGGCTGGGCCTGGGTTTGGTCTCTGGGTTAGGGGGTGGAGAGGAGCTACGAGGCACGGTTGCTGGGTAAGGCCACCTCTACTGATGTGGTACAACCAAGCACAGAACATATCCCTGAACAGGGCCTTGCCTAGTGCATGTGGCAATGCTGGATTGCTCTCTGCAAAAGGCCCTCTAATCCTTATCCTCAAACTGAGACCACCGTAGGGATGTCTATACAGTATTATGTACCCTGTTTGATATTGGCACATGTACTGTATACAGTTATTTTAATCTAAAACACTTCTTGTAGTAAATCCAAACTAGGGCTGTGTGTTACATTTCCTACACTATTGATTAAATTTTCCTCTGTAGCTCAGTGATGCAGAGCCAAAATGGCAGGTATACAGTGGGGTGCTAAAGAGGGTTAATCCTGGTCATCCACTCTCAGTCGTTAGCTGAATTATCAATGGATTTAGTAAAGCAATACTGCAAAATGTGTGGACAGAGAGCCGCCTTGGTGTGTCATGGGATGTCTCCAAACAGCTACAGCATGCCCCGAGGATGTTCTTGATGTCAAAGGTCAAGTCAATGGTTTGCATTAATGCAGTACTTATTGTCAACTATATCATTAAAGATATCAGAGAGACATTTGATGATCCAGTTCATATTCATGACAACAAAAAGAAAAAAACAAAATTTGAAAAAGGCATTCAATAAAACTGAATGGTATCCAAAGCTCTGTTTAATATACTCTATGTCTATGCTTTAGTGAGCATTTTCCCTTTATGGGTGTGCTTAGTAGAATTTATCTGGAGCAGGATCATTTGGAGAGGTCAGTCTTGCCAATTCTTGTTAGAACACATTAGGCTTGAGTGCCTGGGGTAGAGAAAAAAGGTGTGATGTTACACCAGCACCTCACAAAAATGCAAAGCTGAGAACCTGATAAAGTCCCTCAGGTAGAAGTAGTGTGTAGAGAAACTACTCAGGTCTACAGGGCATCTTTCGAGGCTTAGTAGAAAATGTAACTAATCTTTTGCATGATGCTCTTTTTTCCAATTTTTGAAGAAACACCTTCACAAAAACATATTGGTGTACCTACAACTATTTAAAATCAATAAACTATACAAGTGTTGATAAATTATAAATTCATGAACTAATTTTAGATGCTTGCTTTTACTTATTTTTTGTTTTTAATTCTGGGCTTAGTTAAATGGCATGAGGTCTTTATAACTGTAGTCAGTTAGCAGCACATTATTCAGAGTTGAGACAGTATTAAAACATTTTGTGCAGAACTGAAAAGGTTTCAATTCTTGCAGCTTAACACATCCTTAATCAGCTGTCCACTTCAACTCAGCAGATACATCTTTTCTTTTTCTACCCACATCATTTCTGTAAAGAGGAAATCTCAACGGATGCTGCGAATTACCAATGAGGCCAGTGTCACCAAAGACAGATGCCAAGCTCTGTCACCCAGTTCCTCTCTAGAGTCAGCACGGTGCAACTCTCCCTCCCCTCCTCCCCCGACCCCCCCCAGCACCCATCCATATTCCTCTCCAATTCTTTATCCTGGCCCCGGGCTACAGGTAGACCCTGTCTCATTAGGAGTGCTGACAGCCCCTGTCCTCACCCTGATCCCTCATCATTAGAGCATGTAAATCTCCCTGCCACACACATACAGGTACACACATATGCTCCAGACATACACCTCGATGAAGAGGGGTCTCAACTGCATTCACCTGTGAAATAAGAGCCACTAACCCCAAGACTCAGTAGAAAGGTTGGGTTTGTGTATATGAAAAACATGAAGAACGGGAGTATTATGGCAGGAAACACAGTTATAAGCAAGGTCAGCTCCATCTTGTGCTTATTGAAATGCATGACAAATGCACTATTGTCTATGAATGTTTGTTATTTTTTACATAAACACTGTGATTACTATAAAATTATTAAATAAGGATACACACCAAAACATACAAAGACAACAGAAAAGAAATAGAGTGCATGCAAAGAAAGGCAACCAAAACCAAAGCAGTGAATCTGCAGGGCAAGCATCTGGTGGGTCCCAACTGGATTGGTGCACCACTGTTGCTGCATGTATAATTCAGACTAGCCCTATCCTCTCCTTTCCTTTCCTCCAGCCATGTAAACGAGCCCAGACACAGCATATGGAGACAGGGAAAAAGGGAGGAGCAGGAATAGAAGTGAGTGAGTGATGTAGATGTGCAATAAATAAATAAAAGGATAAAAAAATGAAAGAAGAAGGGTGAGGAATGAGATGCTACAGGCAGGGCAGGAGAAAAAAAAGTGGAAACAGACAAGGGCAGAACAAAAAGAGAGACAGATAAGCAAAGTTAGAAAAACAAGACAGTGAAGTGGGGGGGGGGTGCTCCTTTAAAAACCCAGTCTAAATCCCATCTTGTTTATTTCACTTCATGACAGTTTCACAGAACAGAATGCAAGCTCTGTGCTGGAAGTGTTCATTACTTTCTTCTCTTAAGGCACCTTCAAAGAAAAATCACAGTTATTTCAGCCAGATCCCACTGGCAGAATTCTAGCTGCTTATTTAAACAGCTTTAACGGCTGTAGGTGTGATCGAGTGGTGAATGTCTGCGTGTTTACATATTATACGTTTTAATTTGCAAGACTCTTGTTGGTTACATTAGCACAGCAGCAGAACCAAAGAAAATGTACTCAAACTATATGTGGCTGGTAGGATTTAGCAGTGAGCGTGGAAGAAAGCAGACCGTGCTCATCTGTGTCTTATTCAATTTCACAATTTTTTATATAAACACACTTTGAAAACAATTATCTCTAAAAGCTTTTTCTCCCAAAACAAGGATAAAATGTCTTAATAAGATTAAGAAAATGACTCACCTGGATGATGAGATGTTTGATGGGTTAGAGTTGTCAGGCAATAGTGGAGGGAAGCAGAGAGGAGAGACAAAAAGGGAAAAAACAAACAGCGGATCAGTGTTCATTAAAACAACAGTACTTCATGTAAGAAAAATAATCTTCCAAAATAAGATTGATTTTTATTTGTTCATTTATGTTGATAAATTTGAAATATATATCTAAAGCTATAATCATTATATGCTGGTCTTAAAAAGAATGTAGCATGGCTAGTACATGAAAAAGAGATACATTTGAAGTAAACAAGGTGCAATATGATGGAGCCTCAGAGAAAGATTAGGGAAGTTAAAAAATCTTTAATGCAAATGCACTTCTAATGCCATATAGACTGGAGTTATTAAAGGTTACAGCTGTTTTTAGAGGGTGTTAATTGTTATTCATGATGCTGCCTGAGCAGAAAGTAGGCTGGGTGTTTTTGAAGTGCTGGATCAGGTTGGGATTTATTGACCATTGCTGCTGGGGTTACAGGTCCATAGAGGTCTGTCAGTCAGATTGGAAAAGGGCTTGAGTTGGGGGTTGGGGTGATGATGGTGGACTGGTCCAGCCTTACAGCTACAGTGTCTTTAATTGTCTGTGTTTGGTTGAGTAGCAAGATCAAGCCCGTAAACAGAAAACAAAAAACGGTTTCTGTGTTTATGTCAGTTGACTTTTGAGGTCAGCAACAAAAAATATGAGAAAACCTGCAAAGGTAACTTGTTCCATGAAAATGGTCATGTAACTGAGGCATGTTGAGAATATATGTTGTTGAAGTAAAATGAAAGCTGAAGAGGACAACACAGAGCGACTCATTTGTGGTTAGATTTTCAAAAAAAAAAAACAATTATTGAAACCATGGCCTTAAAGAAATAACAAAAGAAAACAGCCTTTGTCTTCTAACTGGCTTTGTGTAGGTTTCCTAGGTATGTCAATCTCACAAGTACACAAAGAAATGTGTGCACATTTGTTTACTAACACATACTGTCTGCATGCTTGCAAGGAGGCATGCGTGTCTGCACACATGAGCTGAAGAGGAAAAATACTTTTGTGTGCCTGCGTGGTGCAAATTGCAGGCACACGGCCATGTGTCCAACCTACAAGGCTGGGTGCTGAGAGATTGACAAAGCTAAGCTGCCCCCGATGCCCTCCCTCCCCTCATTTCACACACACGCAACGCACATGTGTACAGACTCTGTCAACAGGCCTGTCAGAGCAGCGGAGCCCTGACAGTCACTCATTCACCAGCAAGACTACTGAATGGTGATAACAGTGGTGTTTGCATATTAGCATTACTCTCCAAGAATGTATAAAACATCTGACTCCTCTTCTTTCAACATGTCTAGATACTGTAGTTGCTCTTCAAATTAACAGACAGACAGACGGTTAGACAGACAGACAGGCAGATAGATATACTCACTGAAGAAATAGAGTAAGGCAGGGCATCAGGATGAGAATGATCTTTATCAATCCATAAAATGACTTACATCAAAGTAAACCAAGTCAGCAACAGAGGGACATAACCGGAATCCGAATGGACAGACATGTAAATAAATACAGCTCTGCTATATGATAACATGTCAGTCCCTTCAGTATCTTTTTAACCACTGAGCAAATATACTGGCAGGTATACGGCAGGGAAAAGTTCAGATAAGGAAACCGAAATAGATAGTATCGCTGTGTATATTGCCTTGCCCCATTATTGGCATTATCCCTGCTAATCTCTGTGATCCACTTAAGAGAATTTGTTCTGGCCCTCAAAGGAAGTCTTAATGTCAAATCTGTAAGGAATTTAATGTATTTTGTTAGTTAAAATTGTGAAAATGTCAACTAAAATTTGGTGTTGCCTGGTCTTTACTTCTTGTTACCATACAGTCTCTGTCTACCTCTTTGCACTCCATCCTTGTCTCTTACTCTCACTGTGTCCTCTTGCCACATGACCTTGCCTAACCCACCACTGGGTTTTTCACTGACGGAGGTGCAGCCAGGCAGAATTTATCCGTCTGAGATCAAAAGGGAGAGAAAAAAAGGAGGGGATGGGGGGTATCTGAAGAATGATTGCATATCCAGGCATGAATCCCTGAACAGGCACGCAAGTCAACAAGCCTGCAATATCCACAGTAGACACTTTTACAAACAAACTGAAAACAAGAAGATGTGCACATTGTTGATTAAAATTTTAAATTTAAGTTAAAACGCTGTTAGTTAAAAAGGAAAACACTTTTCTTCAGATTGGACCTGTTTTTCCATCCTCTTTCTTTGAAAACTGTCCTTTTGTGTCCCATATCAGTTTTGTACTGCACATGCACCTAAACACAAAAGAAAATGCAAATACACGCTCACATACACGAGCACATATAGCTTTCACTCATATCTGTATGTCAGTGGTCTCAGAGGAATTCCAGTGAGGTGTGAAGAGTGTGATGGGATCATAGGGAGTCACGGCCTCCCTCCACCAATTACTCAACAATCTGGCCATGTGCTAATCTTCCTTGGAAAACATGCAGTTGGAAATGATGCAGAAAACAGCAGGTTGCCCACAAGGTCCCACAAGCTAATCCTGGTGCACTGAAGTGTGTTCAGCCTCTTTTCTAAACTCTAATACACTTTTGCATCTTTTATGTTCAAGTACACATTCAATCACAGTTCAGGAGGTGTAGATAATATCATTTGCTTTGTCCCCATCCATGTAGTCACTCTCATGTGAGAATATTGTGTCCTCAGGCTACTTCTTAATAGGTCAGACATCACATCTGACCTTCTAAAAACAGTGAACATAATGTATAGAACATTATGTATAAAGCTGGAAAGCTTTTACTGAGAGTTTTAGAGATTTTAACATCACTCTGATTTCTTGTGAATCACTGAGCAGCTGCACCAAAAGCCCTTTTCATACTGGTAACACTGCAAAAGCATTTCTGAACATAAAACCTTAAGGGCTTATATTATGCTACATTTACTTTTTTGTAAAGCTTCAGCGGATGTAAAAAATTATACTCAATGTAGAAAGATCAGTGAAAATTTCAAGCAAATCTCTGTTAACACTAGAGTGCCTATTTATCAATTTAGATCTATTCATCATAATCAAATGATAGTTAACACCTCAGCTTGAAATTTGCTCAAGTTAATCAGGATTTAAAATGACTAAAAATACTGAGTAGCCCAGAGGCCAACCTTTGATCCCAAAGCTCAAATTAAACTGAATCTAACCATTTCCGACCGCTTCCTCTCTGTCCTTCATATTCAAACAATGATTTCATCAGGCTCTCATCACACAATTCTGCCCAAAGCTATCTGGACTGAACCCCTGATTCTTGATCCTTCCTCTGCCAGCAGGAGCGAAACGTCTCCAATGCTTTGTATAAATAAGTCAAGAGTGGGGTTAGGCCGTCTGAGTGCAGGGTAAATAATGAATAATAAAAAAGCAAAAAAACAAATGTGAGATCTAACATTTAAGGTACTATGAGACAAAATGTTTCCAGTGATTTTGAGTGCCATGGTAATGTTTTCTCTTTCTGCTAGTTATGTATATTCTTCACATATCTAACTCATTCCATATTCAATACAATTCTGCCTTTATATGCGGTCACCCTAAGCATTTCTATCCAGGCCATTCCATTCTAATGCCACAGCAGCTGTTCTTCATCCTGTGGCTGAGACACACACATCTGGTGTCAAGGCTCTGAACAGGCCAACAACAAAGACTTTTTAGGCTCTCTCTTTTAAGCTCACACTACATAAAGAAGGATAGACATTTTCTCTTGGTGTACAGTCATTTTAATGTAGCCTAGAGGCTGCAGTGACCCCCATCATTCTCTCAGCTGAGCACCTATCCTAAATGTATCAAAGGTGCTCCTGCACACTGAGGTGAAACGGTATATCTCTCTCTTTTATGGCAAGGATTATAGGCTCTTTCTCTCCCTGCCTCTCTCTAAGCCACCACGCCTCCTCCTGCACTAAATTACTCCACACAGCATCACCCCAGCTCCCATTAGTTCTTTCAATCTGCCTGCCTTCAGCATGACAAGCCCTGGAGCTACAGGGGACGGTAATGATCTGTGCACGCTCAACATTGTACACCCATGCTCTCCATATCACCATCATCCCTCCCACAAACCTACTCTCATGAGATGTGCTCTACCTCAGAACTGTAGCGTTGCATTCAGAATCTGTCTTGGCATTTTTTGGTAACCCGCTGAATGAACCAGACGTGTCCCAATTTGAACTGGGCTTTCTTTTTTTGCTGTGGAGCCTTCAAGAAGTAATCTTGTGCAACATAATTCAATGCCCACCCCTTCATATTTCCAAGTAGACACCCCTATCCATTAGTAGGAGGGATGTGGGACAGACCCTGTAAATTATAGAAAAGTTCCACACTGTGAACAATAGTGCATTCACTCTGCATTCACCACTGCATCTGCATTCCTCTACAGACTGACAGGTAAATTCAACCTCTCAGACAAATTTTTGTTATATCAAAACCCAGTGGAGACATAAATAAAAGATACATGGTGAAGGTTTTGTAGCTTCATTGCGCACAAAACAGTTCAACATTCTTCATGGATTTAGATGGAGTACAGACATAAAAAAGGTTCTAATAAATGTGATTTGCACAAAAAACAAGAGCTAAATGTATCAACAGGGACTCCTATAAAAAGGCATTTGAGGACAGTGTTACTGTGCAACAAGACCGATGAAATCTGCCTCTGAGATGCACAGGTTATTTGAAGAATAAGTCTGAATCATCTTTGTTCTAGTGGAACCCTCCTCAGCTTTCTGTTCAGTAAAAAATGAATGGTGATAATTAACATTCCTCTCTGAGCGTTCTTCCCATTAAACTTGCATTAATGAAAGCTCAAGATAAAGAATTGAAATATTTTCTGTCACCCCAGTTCTCATTTCCAGAATGAGGCCATTCTAAACCCACCATTAGCAATTACTCTTTGTGTCTCCAGCACAATATTTTATCTTGTATAATCCTCAAAATGATTTGAATCATCTGAAGTGGAGAGTTAACATTTGGGGCTGACTTTGAATAAGAATGTTTTTAGGCCTGGCTGGTTGAAATTGAGCTAAACCTTTAAAGCCTAAGCAATGCTGCTTTATACCCAGACTGTGACCAATAAATTTGAGATGGGCAAAAAGAAAAAGGGTTCAAAGGAAAGCACCGCTTTTTGTTCCACTGCTCAATTTTAGCTTTTTCTGCCTCTGTATGTCAACTATATAAACCTGCCATTTCTTCAGCCACCTTTTCTATGATATTTGTACTTCTACTCAGTGAGCTGTAGAGCTAGCAAGTTAAGACACAATAGTGACTTGAAATAAGCACAAATTAGGTACCTTTACTCTTCCCCACTGCTTTTGTGAGCCATATTCCCTTTAGATGGATTTCCATCTAATCCTTAAACACTGTGTACGTGCGTACCCATTAGTGGGATGGCCTGGAGGCCTTTCTGTTACCACTAACCCAGCAGGTAGCTCACCACTTCTATCCATGGAGAAGATCAAGTTAATATTATATAGGAGAGCAAGACAACATTTCTTATTTATTGAAAATCAGTCTAGCATGTAAGAATGTTTGCAAGCAGGACAGAGGATTACTTGACCCCATCTTCCCATATGTCAGAACAAGGCTGACCCCAATAACTCTGAACGAGAAAGACAAAGGAGTGGGTAGACAAGAGCTTGATTAACCCTTCATTGGCGTAAATTTAGAAATATTGCTCAAGTTCTGACTAGAAAAGTTAGTGTAATCAGAGTATTTTAGAAATTTTATATATTTTAAAAGATCATTTTATGAAGACTTTGAAGTGTGACTTATGAATAGAAAAGCATCCATATAAAATGATTTGTATGCTTTTGTTTTATTTTTTTATCATAAAATTACTTTTTAAAAGTACAGTAATACTATATGTTTTACAGCATATTTGTTTTGCACATTCACAGCTTATTTGAAGCTATAGTTCCTATTTTCTATTACTTTTTTGTAGATTTTGATTGCATGAGCAATGTCCTCTGTCCAAGTTGCTGCTTTTGAAAAATGAAAAAAACATTTAATCCGTCTAGGCAGTTTTAAGGGCCATTGTAGATGACATACTGGAGACATACAAAGACAAGAACTACTTAGTCTGACCATCCACTCACAATGAAGAGGAGTCAAATGACAAATCAAATGAAGAAGGACAAAAAGAACATCAAGAGTGATAAAGTCAAAGGGACAAAGGAGAGAAAAAAAAGAAGGACTGGACAAAGTAATCAAGACATCTTTGACCTTGGGTCGAGCAAAGCAATACTGAAAAATAAAGAATATGACAGAGGATGCATGAATCAGTCTTCTGATTTGAATTTATAATAGAAGGAGAATATGACAGTCACTGGAAAATACAATATGAACAACCTTTATAATAATGTTTTCTTGAAGAAAGAAACCACTTCAGAAGGAGCGTAATTTATCTTATTAAAAGAGCGAATCAGACCTAGAATAACTTGAACCAATTCCAGAAACAAACAAATGATTGTGTGCTCGGATGTACTGCTGTTCAAGATGCAGAAATAAATGAATTTTAAAATTTTCTGATTATTTACATAAAAATACATTACTCAAAAAGATTGCACAGGCATTTTGAAACAAGACATCTAAATGGTACCAAAAACAAGAACTCTTAAAATGAGTGTGTTGTGGTTGTCTCGACACTACAGATAGCCCCATGGTGGATAAAACAGCATAGATGAGAGATTGCTATGAGATCTCAACAGTCAGTGGGTATTTCAGAAAAGGGGGGGAGGGGGTCCACTGGCACTCATGTTACTATGTATTATGTAAAAGCCCTTATGCTGTCCTTTTCATTCATATCAAAAGCACTGATGGTTCCACTCCCTAACAGTCTTCTGTTTCACAGCAAGCCAGTGGACCTGACTTCTGTTTGACCAATTTCAGCATAACCTATCAATATTTCTGTACCTTTCATAGTCTTTTTGTTCAACACAGCCAATCATTAGAAAATCAATGCTGAAGAGTGAGTGTCTAGGAAGAAATGGCTTGAGGAACAGTTATACTAAACACCCCCTGCCAATTAGACATTGTAAGAAATTAGCATTTTGAATTTTAATGGGGAGAGCGAGACCCTAGGATACACAACTATCAAAGTAAATGCCTGTATTGCTGACAGCGGCAGTGCAGCATGCTCTGACTATATTTCAGCTGTTTGCAAAAATTCAATTTTGATGTCGATAGGAGCAAGGGCATTATCCACTTAGAGTTATTAATTTGGCTGTTCTCCGGAGGAGCAGGGGGGATGTTGATACTTTCACACTGCTGATATACAGATATTCACAGTCTCTAATTGATTTGGCTAGTGTGGATTTTCAGCTGATAAGATATTGTGTTGCGGGCAAGGTACGCATGGATAAACAGCTGTGCGATGTTTGTTCTAATGGTGGGGGTGTGGGGTGGCCAAACACTTTTCATGTTTGACCCATATATTTGTACCTCTTGATAGAGCCCCAGGCCAAATTCAATAACAGCCACTAGAATATCCAAATTGTTGTTGATAAAATTGAACTATCACTCTTAGTAGAAAAATATTTAAAAATATATTAAATCAAAACATATAAAAATGCTGGTAACTAACATTACCTACTGTTTAAACACAAAATATCCTCTGTTAAATGCACAGTTTTATTTTTATTTCTCTTTGTGGTTCTGTTGTAGAACAAAAGGCCAAAGCATATAACTAAAGATAAAGATAAAAAACACCCTAATGAACTAACAATGCCTTATATTTATAAAATAACATTTATGTGGGGGTGGGGGTGAGGGGTCCTCTTTTTACATTTTCATGTAAGCTTTTTGTGTGCACTGCGGTGGGATGATTATCATTTATTTTCTATGCACCTCACTCTGTATGCTTGGCCTGCATGTGTAACATAAAACAACACAAAACCAGCATCCATAACCACACAATTGAATGTACACAGGCCCATCACAATTTTTACAAAAATAAACCCCAAAAAAACAATTTCGAATTTAGGGTTAAAGCAATTATAGTCTCATTTTATATTGTCAGCTGATTTCAAAGTAGCTATCAAATAATTCTGCACAAAGCCACCAAAGTGTGCACACAACATGTAACAAATAAATAAATAAAGATCTGGACTAGCATATTTTGACAAGCAGGCAGTAAGAGCATGGAAGCCAGTGGTACTCCTGAATATTTTGCAAGAAAACAAAAAGGAGCAAGAAACATGCTGGCAAAGGCATGCCAGATGTCTGAAGATTTAATGGGGGATAAATAGAAATCAATCCTTTTCACTGCTTAAGATACCCAATCCTAACACATTGTTTTAATGGTCCCAGTGGATGACATCCACGTGACATGCGAAGGGAAAACGGTTCCACTGCTGACTATTATTACACATAGTGGTTACGAGTAAAGACAGACACATAAATGTGAAAGACTGTGGAACACACTAAGTGGATAGTATTAAGAGTGACAATGTGGAGGTTTAATGTAGGTCCTCTGCTTCTGAGAGAAGTGTACTGTGTATAATTCTAGGGGTGTTGTTGTTTTTTGTTTTTTTTTCCGTTTTTGTTATGCTTCTAGACAAGCTTTGTACTCATGAAACTATTACTGTGAGAGTGAAATTTCAATGAAAAAGTGTTCATAAAAAAAGTCAACAAAACCTCATATCGTATTTTATGCTACTTTCAGTCAGATCTGAATGTGATTTGAAGTTACGACCCATAACTTTGATGAAAGCTTATTGTTACACCAAAAGCAAAAATGCATCCACTGTAAACATGGCTTTTGCATGATGCATCTCAAAAAGTCAAATGAATGAGATCTGCATTTTGTCTATCTAAGTATTTCTCCTTCCAGTGTCTGAATAAAGGAGTCAAAGCAGAGCATTTAATGGGAGCCGACACTATGGGGAACTTCATGTCACCAGAGACAACACAGCAAATTAGTTGATAATTAAATTTTTTTCTCCATTAGGGAAAGAGCAGAGTAATAACTCACACAGTAGGATCTTGCACTCTATTAATGTCTCTATTTTCTGCATGTAGGAGGATAAAAGAGCAAGACAAGGATGTCAACAGTTCAAAACACAGGATGACATCAGGAGATGTCACATTCTCAAACAGGCTTCACAAAAGTATGAACACTATGACAGTGAGGTGATTTTCATAGTGCACTGTTTTGATCATGGTGTGCACAGCAGAGTATAAAACAGTTATCTAGGTGTGGTATAAATTATCACACCACTGGCCGCTTCTCTCTTTCCAGCACAAGTGAAGGTAATTTTTGTGGACTTTGTGCATGTTTTATGTGTGCTTGTGTGCATATATAATCACCCAGCTGTTGAAGGGGCTTTTGCCTCCAGCTGTTAGCCCAGTGATGACAGCAGTCTGTGGCCCCACCTTCATGCTCACTGATCCGAGTAATTACCTCGTCCATCTGACCCCCACCCCTCAGACACAACACCACTACTGCGGCACTCTGGCCAAGCTAGCTGTCACAACAGCAATGATGACTAGCCTGTGAAAGCTTCATAGACAACACGGCTACATACAATTTTATTATAGACCAAACCTTTAGATGTTACATGATTTTTTAAATTCAATTCTAATGAGGGATTATAGTTGCACCTAGAAAACATTGTTCATTAAGCTGAACATGAAACCCACAGGGCAATTATTCGTGCAACAATGTGAAAGTTAGAAACTTGAAGTGTGGTGACCAATAACAATTCCAGCCAATAGCTATGAAGGTTTGTTTCTTACACATGCTCCTGTGACAGTCAGCCATGACAAGACTGTCCTGTAAACCTGATGACAGGAAAAAGAAAAATGAGAGACGGGAAACACATGCTGAGCCAAATATCTTTGTGTTTTTTTCCTCTATTGGTTTGCTGTAACAGTCTCTGCCACTTTCTCTCTGTGAGCAGATACAAGAAAGACCCGGATGACGAGTAATTTCACAGCTGAAAGACTCCCCTTTCCCTGATTTGATATCATTTGTAAAAAAAAGAAGGTAAATCTCCCTGCTCTACATCTCTCCCCAGTGGGATATAATGCATTCTGTTCATCTCATTTTCTGGAATGCTGAGAGTGTGCAACAGCAGGCCAGTCTCAATTGGGCCAGACAGAGGGAGTAAAGGAGTGCAAATGAAGGAAAAGTCAGCAATGAAATTAAGACAAAAGCTGTGCATCTCTTCCCTTGAGCTCAGTTGGGTGAGCATATACAGTGTGTATGTAGAAAATCTAATGAAAGACAATGTTCTTGCTGTAACCTGTGTGATTATAATTAACATTTTGTTACAAGTAAACTAGGACATTTGGCTCCGACTCAACACTGTTCACAGAAATACAGCATTTTGTGTTCATTTGCAAGTATAGATGAAAGGTTTATACATATTTGAACATTTTATATGCACAGATGCGCTTAGTATGCACAAGCAACACTTCAATTAAGTGTTAATTCTGGCTTTCTTAATCTGCACTTGACTGGGAAGACTGTCTGTGTCCCAGTTTTGCCAGTGACCGCCCCCGCCCTCTCTGCATTCAACCTGAAGGGGCTGCGTCAGCTGGACTGGTCTGGGGATCAATGCCGGGGAAACAGCCTCATAATGGCCCAGATTAATGATGAAAAATTTAGTGTCATCCGGTAGGCTGGTGGATATTTATCACTGGGGAGTGGTTGGTTGCCAATAGGAACCTCTTAGCACCATCCAGACCAGTGAGGCTGCTGGCTGGACAAGGGAGTATCTGTGGCTGCTACGATCTCCAGCTGGAGCCCTAATGGAGATTCTCTCTGGGGAAGATACCAAGAGCAGGATGGATACTCCAATAGATTTCAGTAGATACCAGGGTTGTTGTAGCTATTTTTTTAACTGCCAGAGCCACAACCAAGCAGTCACTGGTTATATTAAGGCAACTATCTCAATCAGCTTAACACACAGGAATGGTTTGAATCTCTTAACGTTTTGCTCAAACTTCACTAAAAGGAAAGAAAGATCATAGGAGTACACTAATATTTATTTCTTCCAAATGCATAATTTGCAATTAGGCAAGACAACTGCATTATCAGAAAAAAAACAACAACAACAAAACATCCTGGCCAATAAGCGGTTACAAGTCTCCCTTTATTAGAGAGATAATACAGATACACAATGTCTCAAAATACAATCATGATCTCTTAAGTTAAGTTCTTTCATAAGGCCTTTAGAATGGATTGAAGATACTCCTCTTGTCTCATGGTGACTGAGAGACAAGGCTATTATAGGCCTGTCTGAGGAGCAGTGGACTTGAGGAATCTACAACCACAAGACTTTAAATGGCTACCAAATTACCTTTCAACAGCCCAAAGTAATATTGTCTTGGAGAAATCTCAAAACAACAAAACAAGGAATAAAAAAACAATTCCTGTTTCCTGGTCCTACCTTGTCAGGATGTCAGCTCTACCACCATCTATCACTGATTATATAGACAAACAGAGCATGCATATTTTAGATTGTAATAAAGAATGCTTCAATCATTTTCTGGCCTGATTCTAAATTAACTATCCTTTATTTGATATATAATTTTGGACTAAAGGGATTTGAAGAAATGAGCAGATATTAGAAAAGGACATCAGAGAGAACAAGAAAACAAACCCTGATACCTGCTTTTAACTCATGCATTAGGACTCATTGTTTGATTTGCATTACACCTTGTTAGGACACTCACTCTGGGACTGTCTGAGTCTATGAGGACATCACTTTAGTGCTCCTTCAGGGCATCTGTTATTATTTGTTTTGTGCTTTGCCCTTCTCATTGTTTTCCTCAGTGGTATGCCAATGCTGACCCTGAGCAACAGGGATCTGTCAGCCTTGAAAATCCCAGGCAAATGTCACTGCACTTTTTCCTCTGCACATTCCCTACAAAGTTACTTTTATACTTTTCTTCTGCTCAAAACAATACTTTCCTAATCACAGTGACAGCATCCCTTGCCCTGTCAAAGTTAGAAAGGTTGATTTCTAGCTTTTTGGCTATAACACAGCAATAAATCCTATGTAGCTATTGCAATAATGGACATAAGGCTTCTATCCAGGAATGTAGAGCATTAGCAGATATCCGGTACTGAAATGCACACAGGGGTGGGTGGGGGGTATGAAACGGGGGGCAATTAAGTGTGTGGTTGAGGCAGGAGTGCAGGTGTGTGGACTGGTGATAAGGACAGTGGTACTGTCATTACTCATCCCCCACCAACAACAGCAAATAGACTGCCAGCAGATGACTGGTTTGGTCTGGCAGCTTCAGAAAGCTTTTCCTCAACCGGAGAGGAGAGTGTGTGGCGGAAAAGAGTGGATAAGAAATAGATAGCAAGAAAAAGTGCATTTCATCATGCCAGGAAGACAGCAAAAAAATGGCTGTATGCAATATTGTTGAGGCAAGAGACATTTAGCAAAAGGTGATTCTGCAGGCTGGCTTTCTTCAAAACAATTAAGATTAATTAAATGCTGCTGTGGCACTCCATATTTGCGATACTGGCTTTTTTTCATTATCACTAAAGCACTGCATTAAAGAACCATTCAAAAACATAATTTAAACTAAAGTTATTTAGAATGACTTGACAAAAGAAAACTATTACCCCATTGACCAATAAATCAACCCTTTCAAGATAGTAGCTGAGAAAAAAAGATATCTCATTTCCCCAAATGATTAAAGAATACAAATCTAAGCAGTGACAAATGATGATGGTTGTGATTAAAGAGGTTTAGGCATATTAATCAACCTAAAGAAAAAGTTTTAATATAAGCATTGTTCTGATCTTTATACAAACTAACAAAAATCAAGGCATTTCATTGAAAAGTTTCTTGTTAACCTTTAAACTCTGAAAGAGTCGCTGCACAATTTGGTAGTTTTGAAGTTAAAAAATACCTTTCTTTGACTAGCTTTTCTAAAACTCTCTCTGCCCACATTAACAATATATTTTCCAAGAGGCATACTTTCTTGTAAGAAAAATATTGTTTTTAGATCTGCTGACAGTCTTCTTTGTCAAGTACACATAGTAGTTCACCAACAGTCTCAGCAGTACATCAGTCCCCCCTGAAAATCCCCATGGCCTCTTTCTCCTGGTCAGCATATTGTGTGTTGTCTCACTGGCCTTGGGGACAGGAACATCCTGTCCGCCTGTCTTCCAGGGCAGCTGTGGCATACGACAAGCAGATGTATTCTGTTTCATATGTAGCGACATGCATATGGATGTCCAGGTTCAACCACTTGACAAGGGATTGAGACCTGTGAAGAGAGCACCTCTGCTGACAGACTAGGGAAAAGGGCATCTCTCGGCTGTGACAAACTCATTGTCAATTGTGACATTTATCTTTGTCGCCTTTATATTTGCATATGACCATTTCACTCTTCAAATACAACCTTTATATGGCAAGCAAAATGGACATACAGCTAAAGATCTGTACTTGCAAATGACAATTATAGAATACTGAATGGTAAAGAAAAGCATTGTAATATACTGTAAAATGTGAACACTGACAGGTTTTCATTATACAAGGAAAAGAAAAATCCATAAACAATTTCTTTCAACCTTTTTTATTTTCCCAGTAATTGTTAAGGATTTTAGATGTTCATGTCTGCACAGTTTTCTAAATCCCCAAAACAAAATCTTGCTGACTGATTTATTTAAAAATAAAACTAAGTAGGAATATTTAGCAGATGTGAAGATGTGCCATGTTCAATGTGCACATAAAACTATATAGAACAACTGTCATATGGAAACTGTGCAGACAGAAGCAGGCTAAAAAATAGACAAAAGAGGGGCTAGTCCTGCCACACTGTCTCCCTGTAACCTGCTTGGCATCGTCTCTCTTTAATTAGCTGGTAGTAATCAAACGTAGGGAGATTAAGACCCCAAAAAGGCTGTCGGCAGAAAACAAATCCTCAGGAGACACAAAGGTTTTGCAGAGGGAAACAAAACACTGCAACTGTTTATTATGTTGACTTGGTGGAGGATTGAGTGGGATGAAGGGCACAATAAAAAAGAGGAATTGGGGGTAGAGCTTATCTCAAATTTGCAAAAAAAAAAAAAAGAAAAAAAGTGGAGAAAATAGGGGGGTGCAGTAATTAAACTAAGGACACCCTGAACAAACATACTTGAAACACACAAAACAAAAGCACACACAATAAATGCATTATCTTTATTATTTTTCTTATCAGTTAGATAAAGTTCATAGCAAAGACTTTATTGCTATATGGCCCATTTGTTTGGACATGTCTTAACAATTTGCTTGAAGTAATTCACTCAACTTTTAAATCCCACTTTTAATTTTGAAAGAAATACCTTGCTTCTGGTTAATTTCTTACTAATTTTATTATTTTATTAGGTTAAAAATAACAACATAGCATCCCTGTTTCTAAAAAGATCAAAGAGACAGATGTTTTCTGCATTTGCTTCAGTCGTTTTACTTCTAAGAGATGCTTATATGGAAGGCTATACTGGTCTAGAGTTGTCAGCCACATGTGTCCTCTGGTAAATTCTTGTGGGCTAACTTGCAGACAGGCTGTTAGTCATTATCTTGTTGAGCTGCAAAAGTGTGCTTCAATGACACCGAATACACAAAAGAAACCAGCAATACATAAGCAAACTCCTGTGTTGAGTAAGCAATGAGTACATGATTTTTATTTTTTTTTAATATAACAAGCGAGGACTGGAACTGCACATCATAATTGCATGTTTGAATTATTTAGCATCAGAATCAAACCAATTCCACTCTAGACTAAGAGCAAGATGCTGAACAGACCTTTCTCAACCCTGTTCCATCACCTAAACCAAAACAGGTGCAGCTGTGCTTTCACACTCTCTGGAAGGTTTCTCAGTATTCTAACCACACAATACCTTGAGCACCTAGACACAAAACCTAATGCTCACACACAACCTTGACCTTTTCCAACAGAAATAGCAGGTGAAGTGGGGAATAAAAGGGAAGCAAGGGAGGTGGACAGTGATGACAAACGTGGGGTCGAATTCAAAATGAGTCAAACAGGAAAAAAGGAAATATGCATCAAGTTCGTTGCTAAAACTTTAGCTTTGATTAAATAAACATGTTGCTGACAATTATCTTTAAATTATGGAATTTGGATAAAATAAAATCTTCTGAAAGGTATAATGGTCATGACATTTCTCCAAAGAAAAAATGGATTTACAGTGTGTCTGTAATCCAAAAACAAATAAGGACAAAAAACATATTTTGTTGTTTCTAGTAGTAACTTTAGTGTGTGCTAATGTGGGAAGAAAAAAGAAGCTGTGGTGTTTTTGCTTTGTCTTTGTTTTTAGCTAAGATTCAGTGGGCGAGAAAGGCCTTCCTGGCTCTGATGAGTGTAATTATGCTTTAAAGAGTGCCGCAGGAGTAAATTCATTACCCAGCTATCTAGCTCTAGTTTCACGCTGTCTTCGTCTCTGTGTCCGCCAGCTCTATGCATTGAGACAGGGCCTGCAGATACGTGCATTCACAGTAAGCTCCCTGCAGATTAGCCACTGCTATAGGGCTACAGCTCTGTGGCCACAGCTTCTCATAGGAACTCTAGATTTCTCCACACAACCCCTAAAAATACTCGATGAATATGTGAAAAAAAGCATAAACGCAGAAACAGACACATGCACAGCAGACTCACAGCAATACAACTACATACACTCCCTCCTTAAGATCCACCCACGTTGCTTTGGGCTGTAATCTCTGCATCTTCTTGGAAGTTTTCCGTAAAAACAGTGGTATAATGATAACCCCAATTTCCTTCCACATGCATCAATGAAGCGTACAGTAGAGGTCCTTATAATCACAGAAAAGAAAAAGCTCTAGGATATCCAAAAGCCTTTTGGATGTAAATACTTACATTTGCATTTGCACTTTGAACATGTCTTGTTAGGCCCGAGCAGCGACAGCGCTGCGAAAGCCTATTGTATTTCGTGGAATTCTTATTCTTATTCTTTTCCCCCCGAGATCGCAAATTTGGGGGCTTTAACATATTCAAAAACTCACCAAACTTCACAGAAAGTTGTCCCCCGTGTGAAATCGCGTGATTTTAATGTAATCGAA
>NC_051431.1:6514698-6528722 GCF_001649575.2 Kryptolebias marmoratus | reverse complement strand
GTGGAGGGCGCGGGAAGTGCACAGGAAATGCACGGGAAGTGCGCCACAGCGTAGAGGGCGGTCGACAGAGTTCCCGCGGTCGCCATAGGCCGAAGCGGCGCTGAGCTGCAAGGGCCGTCCAACGCTGCTTGCAGCTTTAATTTGTTTTTATATTGTTTATAGATTGTGAAACTGAGGTTTAATTTTAAAATGAATGGAACTGACTTTAAGAGCTAATTGTTTAAAAACTATTTGTTCCAACTGGAAAAGTAGATAACAAAGTGAACAAAAGCAAACTTGTCAAGGGCTAAATTAAATTGCATTCCTGCCAGTGTATTTCAGATCTACAAACTTTTCATTGTAATCCAATTTGTGTGTTTGTTTAGTTAAAAGCTCCAAGCTGTTTCTCATCAGTCTCAGGCTCTGACTCTTGTGGTGTTGATAATACTCTACCTGTCTTTTACTTCTACTCAAAGGTGCCTACCAATGTAAGACTTTACTGTGAATATACTAGGTATCAACAATCCATGTGTAATACAGAGAACTAGCTGCTTCCATATTTATTGTGTATGAGAGGGACAGTTATGCAAAGAGACTGTGTTTAAACAAATCCTCAGAATTCCTGTGAATCTTCAATTCATTTATCATTAAGAAAAACTGTGTTTCTTTATAGTGACTTAAAGCAGTCTAGGTTATGCCTGTCATTCTCTTTTTTTAAAAAAAGAAAAAGAAAATCTGCAGCCTCTCATCTCCTTCCGTCTCTCAGCATGCCGCCCTGTATGTCTGTGAGGATTCATCATGCATCCTTAGGAGTCGATCAAGGGGAAAACACCTCCCTCTTTCTCCCTCATCCAGCTCCTCTTGCCCTCATCTAACATTAATGGCTGTTGGTTTTTTAATGAGGAAGTGGGTGTCCCTGTGCACAGAGTCCATGGAGGGATTGCAAAGGGGGATGCTGGGGGGGAAGGGAACGGAGAAGACACATACTGGTGCAAAACACATCCCTTGGCTGTGAAGCTCAAACACTAGCCTAGCAGGGTGAGACCGAGGGGGTGGGGGTGGGGGGTAGGCACTCTCTCAGTAAATATTGCCATGCCCTCCTTCAGCCTTCAAAGAGAAAAACAAGCCAACCGCAGCAATCTGCCTCTTTTGCTCTGCTCTTTGCACTGTGAACAGGCAGTGTGTGTTAGGGTAATAGACAAGCCTGTAAAAAGCTGCTGCTGTGTTGGGCACTAAACTGCAGACTTTCTGATTCTCTTATTGCTGGATTGAGAGAGTTGTCTAATTTGTAGCAAAACAAAAACTGTACAGTATAAACATTTTAGAAGTTCATGGAAAGAACAACAACAAAAATAAAAAATGTGTTTTTTACTACTACTATTATCTCTTACTTGTATTTTAAAGTGAAATGATTTCTGACCATAATACATCTAAATATCATGAAGCGTGAATTAATGCTGGTACTAACTCCCAATAATATTATTTTGATTAAACTGCAACTCTAATTTTCTGATGCTTTGCAAAACTATCTCCTGTCCAGGAACAATGTTTCAGAGGTATTTTTTTTTTTTGTGGTGCAAAAACAATGATCAAATGGAGAAACAGGCTGTTTTAGCAATAAATAAATAAAATAAATGATTTTAGAATGCCTTAAACTAAAACACCCTACCTATTAATATTGATTGAGTACAGAAAATACACATGACACAGATGCTCCACATGCTACTCTGTTTGCTTTAGGATTTGATGAAACAAGTCATGTACTTTGTTCTATACATCACTCAGCATTTCTATCAGTCTGTCACTGATGAATCCTCAGCGACATCTGTTTTCACTTTCTGAAATAAAAAATGATTCACTGAAGACTCTTAGCTTGACTTGTCTACTTCTTAATTAAGTTTTAAAAGCTTATGGTTCAAATGTTAATGTTAATTATTTTGAATATGCACAAAAACAGTGAACTCTTAATTCTTGAAAATCACATCAAAGATTCAAAGCGCTCATGCGGATTTAAGCTAGGCTCTGTAATTTCTTTTTTTTCTTGTTATCCTAAACTAAAATATATTATTCTTCATGTACCATACCAGCTCTTCCAGGACTGCTGAAAATAACTTGAGGACTGGATTCCTGTTTGGGGCCGTTACAGATGAATTCAGATGGACAAGATGTCTTCCTAATGTTATTCTTTTACAGATATAAATATAAACATATTGCACTTTGTAATGTAAAAAAAAAAAACAAACCTAAACAAGAGCTACTGAATTTTAACAGATTTTTATTGTTAATAAATGTAAACAATAGTAGGAGAAAACAAATCTTGATGAGAAGCATTGTGAAAAAATAGGGATTTTGTTTCATGTTATTGTACAGTATGTCAGCGACTGAAGAGATATAAAAGATACTTGTTTGTTGTGTCTCTTCTAAAGCTCTCAGCCGTGCCCCTGATACTGCACTTTGCTAGCTTCAAGAGTGGAACACATGCAGCCATATTGGCAGTGAGAGTCTGAAATGACATGCAACAAAGGCTCAGACATACTGGCAGCCAATTAAATAAAGGAAATGGCCTTCATCATTGTATGATTAATGGACCACACCATTAGTGCATAATATTAGGCCCCCTCCCAATTGCTACCTGTCTGAGTGTGCATCCCATTCATGTGTGTGTAGATGAGAAAGTGACGGGGATGGGCGGGGGAGTACCAAAGTCCCCTGGGTGTAGTAGCTGGAGGTATTCATCGCTCTCTCCTCCCTCTGAGTGATAATTCTGGTGTTATTCAGGCAGGAGTGGGACGGGCAGTGCTGGGCTTGTGATGAAGCACCATGGCCTTTAGAAATTCATTTTCACCCAGCATTCATCTCATTCCCATTCAGAGCTGGTCTACACCCAACAGTCCCACCCATACACACTGAGAGAGTCATTACAGAGCCATGATCCATACTTGAAGACCAATCTCTTTTGACCATTTGTTTTAGAAAAGGCTTCCAAAATATGAAGAAAAAAAACCCAGCTCCAAACAGGCACTAGTTTTTTTAAGTGTGGATGGGAAAGAAAAGTGCACATAAACAAAAATGAATACCGGAAACAAAATGATTCCGATGAGAATAAAGGATTTTCTAGGCTGGTGGTGGTGTTTGTGTCTACTTTAACAGAGTTTATGTCCAGACCAGAAGCTGTCAAGACTTTGACAGTTTTTGTGCCACATGAAAACTCCAATCTGTTTTTGCTGCTGTGCACAAAAGAAAAGCACACCATTGAGACAGACCGGGTAAGATGAAAGAATTGCTGTGATGCATATACATCATCAATGTCTCTCACTTTTAAACAGAATAAAAAATATATATAAAAGGTGCCATTGTAACTCAATGGCCACGATAATATCGTTGAGTCCCCATTATTTAGGAACGTAACTATAACAGGGAGCAAAATATTTGCAGAGCCTCTGATGGCAGCTTAACAATAAACGGAGGTCAGAGCTCCATTCCAGACATAAAATCTCCAGTAAAACATTAAACATTCTTGGAACAGCAGGCGTGACAACAAATGTCCTCTCTGGGGTCCCTTGACTGCCCTTCACTGACCATGTCACACCCCCAAGACAAACATAGACCCCTAAAACATCTGTTCAGCAAGCAAACCTTACATCCCCCATCTGCACAAAGTGCATCTTTGACCACTTAACACCCACACTCCCCCATCATCTCTCCATTTAGTCTATCCACATTGAAACCCCCACACAGACATTTGCTCAAACAAGCAGACAACGAATTAAGCAAGCCTGGCTCCAATTGGCAGAAGACTTTGCTTGACTGTCTGTGTGGTCACTCCATGAAGAAGCACATCAAGATACTCTTCCCTATGGAGTGGGTGGAGATTGACTTTGCAGCAGGACCACAGAAGTTCTATTGTACCACCACTGGCAAGCAGAGTGATGGGTCCCCAACTGTTAGCGCCTGCCAAGTCATGTGTCCCAGTCTCACAATGACAAGCCTCAAAACCAGCATTCAGCAAATCCGGCGAGACATCATTAATATGTAAGTGTTAATAGGTGGAGCTCCACACTAATTGCACACTGGAATAGGATCGTGTTTAATATTAGAGTCCATTACGCTCTGGCTGTTGCAAGCAGAAGCAAATTAATTAAGACAACACGTTATTTACCCATGCACAGGGCAAATAGATCCTGACAGCATTGGAAAGGTTGCCACTCAGCATGGCAGCTGTTATTCACATCTGCTGGCCCCTGTATCTGCAGCCTTTAGTGGCTTTTCAATATGAGCTGCTCTGGTAATTAGCTGACTTTCATCTAGTTTTCTTTAAAACCAAATCTTGCTGCAGTGGGCAACACAACTGCACAACTGCCCTGTGGATAAGATAACAGGTATTGCTGCTTTTTCTTTTTTTCAAAACACATACAATGTACAGATGTTATGTTTATAGATTTGCATGACAAATACACATAAATCTGTGTTTTCTGCTCTCCTTCTATGTTGGGTTGATTGCAAGTTCAAGAATAGTGGTGATGAATTTCTTTCTCCCCTTTGCCTCACTTTCACCAGGTCCCTAATGAGCATGTCACAGGCAGAATTAATTTCTTATTGTTTAATTGATTTCCAAACAGCTCTCATC
The DNA here is from genome assembly GCF_001649575.2 of Kryptolebias marmoratus. NCBI lineage: Eukaryota > Metazoa > Chordata > Actinopteri > Cyprinodontiformes > Rivulidae > Kryptolebias > Kryptolebias marmoratus. Next base: position 6,524,116 of record NC_051431.1, on the reverse strand, counting down.
CATCATAAGGCCATTCAATATCTTACTCTTTTAATCTTTGTCTGCCCCTCATCATATTTCTGTAGCACAGCCCATTAGACATGGGGAAAAGGCTCAAACAGTGTCACAGCCATCTTTAATCCTCACCCACTCACACCTACATATAAACACAGGGTCATGTAGAGTATACAACACCACTGATAAAGTTTAATACATATATACATTAAATTTTTGCTCTCCCTTTCAGGCTTTTGTTTTTCGTCTAAATAAAGAAAGCATTTGCTGCAGGAGAGGCACAGACTCCAGCAATGAGAGCCGGTGCACAAGGGAATGCAACTAACATCTGTTTTATATTAACAATTCCAAGCACAGCCTACAAGCTACTGTAATATTTACAAGAGCTATGAAAGATGACAAAATGAGGATATGTTTATGACATGTTGCTTTGTAGTATTGAACTAAAAAGCTTATGCAAAAACAGCTGGCACTTTGCAGTCTTAATGTTCTCCAAATATGTACTGTAGGCCATGCTAGAAAGAAATAATAATAATAATAATAATAATAATAATAATAATAATAATAATAATAATAATAAATGAGAACAAGTGGTGTACTGAAAATTTTATTACGTAAGACAATGAAATAACTGTGTGTGCAGTTAAGTGAGTAATGATTAGCTTGCTTTCTGCATAAGAACTAAAATGTGCTAATGTGGCAATGCAGAGTTGATGCTTGATTTGATTTGCAGCAGAGCAATAGCTGTATTCTTTTTAGATGCAAGAATAATTGTAAGAGCCTTGTCATGTATTTGCACCCACGGACGCGCCCATCCCAGGGGCAACCACTGCACCATGTCCCATCCCATGACACGCCAGCATAATGAATGGCCTAGCTAATGAACGCTTACTAATTGATTATGGTGAAAACAGAGTATTACTCACCCTGTGAACGCAGCTCCAAGGGGTGCTGAGACACTTTGTCAATGCTCTGTTTTCCCAGTCTGCCCAGCTCAGGGGGTCTTTATATCGACATCCTGACCAGCACCGACACCGCACATCGGTGTATTATGTGTGTAATATTTCATTACCCTCTTACATGATTTATAACATAAAAATATTGCCTAATTTCTTTATCCATGCATCCATTTACATGTATTCAGAAAATTAATGTGTTGTACATCTTGCTGCAGGCATATACCAAGTCCAACCAGGTGTGTCCGCCAGTTATGAGAGTGAATGGGGATTTCATGGCTTTACACTCTGAGCTGTTGTTCAGTGAAGCAGACAGAAGCTGCTAAGGTGGGAGGTGTATGTAGAGGGCCATTGTCTTTGATTAACTAATTAGTAGACATTATCAAGACTCAACAGAAGTCATTACGAGTGGGCTTTGGTGATGTTGCACTCATTTCCCCATGGACCTTCAGCCACTGTCTCCGAGACTGCGCCCAGTCTGCCACAGCCTGGGTCACTTATTAAATCTATAACAACTTATTTTGCTTTTTAAATGAATCTCTAATTGACTTTCGTGTGATGAAAGCAATGTGGCTTATCCAGCTTGTATTATCTGAATCACTGATTGACTGAATTTGTGATGCAGCTTTGTGTTTGCAGAGCATGGGAGCTGAGTAAAGGGAGATTGCTGACCCAACAGCTGATGTTTCTTTGTGTCACACTTGCCCACACTCATTATCATACATATATTAATTTGTGCACTCATTATTTCATTGCAAACTCATTTTTGCCTTTTGTATACCACTTCATCTCAACCTTTAATACTAGATGCATCTTATAAGAGTCCTCTGATGAGCAAAATATAAAGGCACCAATTTCTCCAAATGCTGATGTGAATGAAAGAATGTTCTTGCATCATTACCTACATGGACTTTAGTACCAGCAGGGGAAGTGAAAGACAAACACAGCAATAAGTGCAGGGTCTATTTAGGGCCTCTCAGAGGGAAGTGTTTAACACTGCAGATCCAGTGCACATGCTTCCTTTTGCCATCCTTTTCTGCGCTCAAACAAGTGGTGTCCTCACAGGCAGGGGCCAAACCATAATCAAGAAATTATCATAATTCACTCAAATCATAAGAGAAGGAGGGCAAAATGACTGAAATTAAAATTCTGGATCACTACCTCTAACTGCAGGGATGTTTCAGTCACTGTTATTTTCTATAAGTGCTTTTAATACATGTTTACTATACTTGTGCTGGCAATTAAAATACTAAGTTAAGGAGGGCACCGCAGGTTCAGAGTGTAGCAACACAGAAAAGTATAAATGTGCACATTCTCATGTGGACTCATGATGTTGGTGTGTAATGAGAGAGGAAAAGGCCAAGTGATGTGATTGCTCAGTGTGCCACATGGCCAGGCTCCCAGTCTGGGGTGTTAAAAAGCTCCTCTGCAAAGGTAGCAGCATGCTGGGAGCAGCAAGGAGGCTAAATAAAGGCCTGGTCAGAAAGGGTCTGTTCTGGTCTAATTGAGTCCTTTGGGCAGAGACTCCACTGATCAGAGACTTGTTACAGGAATCTGGTTTCATGGTTTCCAAACAATGAGATTTCAGAGAAGGGATTTGTAGTCCTTTGGGATTCCATCCTAACCTTTCTGTGATTTTCGTCCCCCTGTCTTGGTTATCTGCCCCTGTGTTCCTCCGTTTTCAATCCGATTACTTCAACAATATGGACAGACGTGGTTGAACAGTTGAGCTCAGCAAGTGGTATTCACACATAAAATACTGCAGTAATGCTGTTCTGTTAGTATTGCTTGTTGTTGCTAAAGGTGTGAATTGTTTGTCAGAAGTGGTGTGAGCTTCCCAGGACATGAAGCATCTCGGGTTTCTGCATGAATATTCAGCTCATGGTGATGATTTAAAGACTAAACACAATTTGTATGATCATGAAAAAAAGATGTAGAAGAGCATAAAGGATCAAAAATCATATTCATTTTTATGAGGGAGCATAAAAGCAAAATTTTTATTCTTTCCAGTTATTCACAGGAATAATTTTTAAAATACCTAGACACATATATAGTAATGAAAGAGTTTCCTTTACAAATGTATGTGAGACAAAAAAACCAAATACATAGATGTTGAATTTGATCAGCTTCTTGAATCTAGTCCTTTGAAGATTATGTAACTGTTTGAATGAAAACTTGCAAAGAAATCTCTGACTAAAGAAAATGAAAGCAAAACATGGCTTTTATAACAAAACCCTACAAAAGAAACATTCATATGATTTACAAGAACATTCCTAAAAGAAGAGAATGATTTTGTGCTTGCTTTTAAACCCCTCTCTTTTTTATCTCTTTCACTGCCTTCTTTTCTCTAAACAATCCCTGGGAGACAAAAACCAACAACGACAAATGATTTTGGCCTTTTACAAGAAGCATCAAGCCTCTTCAGTCGACCGATGATCCAAAGCTGTGTCCATATTTCTTCTCACCTCCTGCAGTGGCATTAAGTACTGAAGGCTCTAGATGAGCTTCCTGCAGAGCAGGAAAGGCCAGGACAAACACAGGCAGTGTGCTGGTTTTAATAGGCATCGGGCCCACTCAAGTGTGCAGTTCATAAATTAGAGACAAGAGCAAAGAGAGGAAGATGGGAGGCTGAACAAATACAAGCAGCAAACACATGACAGAAAACTGCCTGCCTTTTATATCATCACTTAACTCAGAGAAAACCGTGACAGAAAAGGAGAGTATAAATGGCAAGACAAAGAAAGTGGAGAGGAGAAGGAAGATATTTCACTTTGTGATTGTAAATAAAAATATTTATTTAAGCTTTTGAAAAACTAAAATATCCAAGAGCTAACTCTTTCCTCTTTGAGATGGGCAGGTGGGTTAGAAGGAAGCAGGGGACAGGCTCTGTGCCTCATCCACCTGATGCCACAATGCCTTCTCGCACCGCTTCCTTTTGTAGCCCAAAGTCATGGGCAAAGAAGAAAGGCAGACACAAAGAACAGACAGGACTCACTGCAGGACCCTCTTTGTGCCATCGCCACTCATGGACAGCAGGACAAAGCCGTCAGCTGCCTGGACACCTCGTTAGCCTGCACCCTGCAGCTCTCACATGGCACAGGGTTGACTGCAGCCCTCATGCTGTGACTGGCTCATCGCTACAGTGAAGCTTCAACCACTGACAATACACACACACACAATACGCACAATGTGGAACTATAATGCATTGAAAACCAGAGGAGAAATACTGTGTTATAAAACACACCTGTTCTCCAAAGGGTTCAAGGCTCCTTTTTCATGACTTTTCATGGATATTTGCCTAAATAGCTAATGCTAATCCTTCCGAAAGTAGTTCAAAATAAAAGGGAATTCAAATCTGCTTGAGGTAGCTGAAAGAAAAGGACTGAACTTATTTTCTTTCTCTGACTCTTATCTTGTTAACCTTTCCCTGTCCAAGTGGGATGCAAAGCAGGAAAACATAGATAAAGGGTTTAACTGAACCTAGCTGTTTGTGTGACCTTATCAATGAGCAGGCAATCTGACCACAAAACAAATCTGTGACATACTGTATTGTTACACACATTTTACATACATCTCACACATGTACAGACACATTTATACTACATTGACAACCAAACAAAACAAAAAAAAAAAAAACTTTACATTAACATTACTCTTTTAAGGTTTAAAAATAATGGTTTAAAAATATTTCGGCCAGCTGATAAAACTTCTTGATCAGTCAATTTAACTACAGAATTTAAATAGCTTAGAACTAAACTATATAAATTATTATTATAATCCAAAAGGAAAAAAAAAGCTCACACAAAAATTATGATGCATACATCCTGGAAAAATAACAGATCGTTTTGAGGGTCCCGTTTTTTTACTACTCACAGTCTTCTAAAAGCTGCTTGGAACTGTTTTGATATCACTTCAAGTCTATTCCTGTTAGTATCCTCTGGAATTTTAAGTGGGGTTAGTGCTTTGCTTTCCTAGACCAAGTCAAATAAATATGCAGGAATTAGTTCCAGCTTTATACACTGTTAAAATAGGATCTACCAGTCAGTACACCAAAACAGCCCAATATACCAAAACAACCCAATTCACCACACTTCCCTAAAGTCTATTTTTATAAAAGAGAAGGAAAATGTCACAAAGACCCAAAAATTGTTAGGCGCTCACACATTTCTATATGAAAGCAAAACAAATACAACCATCAGCTTATATTTAAATAAATAAACTGTGTATTTAAAAAAATGTTTATGAAAATATAGACAATGCTAATGTAGCATGCTATATTTGTTGTACTGTACACAAGTCTTTCAGCAGTATTTTAATTTTATGGTTTGTAATGTTGTACAACCGTGTAAATATATTAGGGTGAAATTTTTTTAGAATGTGAAAAAAATTTACTACCAACAAATTTCATATTGGCATTTAAAAAGAATATCACATCATCTCAATGAATAGATAAACCGATTGCTTGGTTTATGTCTCCATCACTATTCAGTCAATACATATCAGATCTACAGGTATTACAAGGCCAGAAGGTAGCAATTAGACAGGCTTAGTGTAGCTATCTACCATGTATCAATCTTTATGTCCTCCTTTAACAGCTAAGGACTCATATTTGACTGTCCTTCTACCTACCGCTGTCCATCCACCACCAAACTAACCGCAGCACGCAGCCATCAGCCCACCCCTATTGCTTTTTAATTTGTTTCCACCCCCAAGGACATGGGATGCCTCAAAATTACAGTGAAGAAAGGTCACCCCATCCAATTAGAACATCATCAGGAACACACACTAGAGGGTCATCCCCTGAACCTTTGCACACATCATAATTTTTGCTCTGTCTAAAAAAAAGACACCCTTTTTGGCAGGATTTAGAATGACTGGTTATCATTTTGGCACAATGCTGCATCTTGGTAAAGATGCTGATACAAACTGTTGTTGGATCAGATATGAGGTGTAATGGCATGTGAACCTGGTATGATAGGTTGTTCCCCAAAGATAGACTATATTATCATGTTGTCATCAAGTCTATGTATTGACCCTGTGATGACCTCAGGGTCCAGATCAATCAGGTCTCCAATCAGGTTTAAATCAAGCTGCCCTCTGCAGCCATCATCATCACTCTCAAAGCCTGCTCCTATCAAGGCCTGTGTTTCAGTTTAAAGCATACATGAAGTAAATAAACTTGGATACCTTTTGTTCCCATTTGTTCCTATAAAAAACTCTACAACATGGACACTACTATTTAAGTTATAAAATAAATAAATACAATGTATTTGTAAAGGGCAGAAAGGAGGCTGAAAAGAGAGAACAGTGGGTGGGTCAGTGAGCTTTGAGCTTCTCGTAGGCTGAGCTAAGCCAATTAGAGACAAGTGACAGCTGAGCTACATAGCCATGACACAACTAGACCACAGCACTGCTATGAGCCCCTGCACCCCAAAATATAAGGCTGACTTGGACCCCAACAAGGTCTTAACAATTGGCACATAAAAGTGGAAATAACCCCTTACCATATCCCCCATCAGTTCAGACACAGACCAAAACCAAGGAAGTGTGAGAGAGTATGCACCACAAAAGATACCCCCCCTCCCATCCCCATGTGCCCTGCTTCCTCTGCTCTCCAGAAGGAAGTGGGTGGCTCAGCAGTGCTCTCTGCCTGCTGCCGTCATGGTCGGCCAACTCCCTTGACAGCTGATGTTGTTAAGAGTTGCTGTGACGACCTGGCAAATCTACTGACCTTTGCCCCGATGCTTCAAAACCTGTGAACCTAAGACAAGCAAAAGCCAAAACCGCAGATATGAGAAGAGAGGGGTTTGAACTGAAAAGGAAGACTGGTTCAAATGACCACCAGCAGCTGTCATTGCTGTGTTGCCTTCTTCCTGTGAGCTCATAATAGTGTAGCCTTCCCAATGCTCATGGGGGGAGGTAGTAGGCCAGCAGGTTGTGGGCTGTCTGGGCTCCAGGCAGTGCTGGGCCTATGATTAATGAGAAAGAGCGTCGCACCACAAGGAGCTAAGCAGCACGTGCCACACTGGTGATAACAAAAAACTCTTAACACTGTGCTGTAGAGCACTTGCAAAGAGCCTGAGTCATTATAGTTACACAGTAGTTCAGGCAAGTACACAGCTGCATATTTAGACATGCATACCTTGAACTGAAATTGTATCACAAACATAAATAATCATGTGGCACACCCTTGATGCTGAAATTGGATATGTGTCCCCTTAGGGGATTCTAGTATTCATGCTTCAATGAGCATCAAGTGTATAATCTGTGGGTGACTTTTTGGGCAAGTAATGCAGAGATGAGAGATGACAGTGAGAAGTGATAGGGGTTGAGGGACACCCAGCAGGGGGGTGGGACACGACAGCCACCAGCACATCTAACGTCTGCCACTCAAAAAAACTTAATGATGCCAGGTTTTAGAGCCAACCATCCCCCGTTCTGTGTGAGAAAGGAAGAAGACGAAGAGAAAATAATGTCAGTAGTGCTACTGACACAGACAAAGTGGAGAAAGGTGAGCTGCTCTTGCCATAAGAGGTGAACAACTGTTGCGCGGATAAAATTTCAAGATTCGATGTACTTGTCAATCAGTCCCAACTTAACACTTTGAAGTAGTTTGGAAATGAATTGTATACCTTTTTTGTTTTCTGCATCTATTTTCATCCTTTTAAAAAGTTAAATTGGTTCTTAAGACTAAGTTTTGGCTGCTGGACTGAAATAGTAAATACTGAAAAATTGGGGGACAAGAAAGGAATGAAGAAATTTGTGCTGGAGAATTAATGCTGAAATGAGAAATCAACAATCTGATTTACCAATCAACACACGTGGGAGTGTACAAATGTAGTTAAAAGAAACTATTAATCAAAATGTCTTGTGTAAAGTGTTTTGAGGTAAAATGGTGAAACACAAAATACTGAATATGTTTTTGAAATTACAGCAATAACAACAGAATGGGAGCACTATAAGAATGAATAAACTGACAGATGCTCATACCCCTTAGTCTGTAATTAAATTATCGGTGCTCTTCTTCCTCTGACACAGGAATAACCCTTGCTTCCCATGCTATTTCTACCTTCATGCATCTTTCAATGACGCTGGCATAACTCCATTAGCAGCGTATGCTAGTGATAGTATCCAGAATGCCAAATGGACCTGTATGCAGCTCTGTTTCCAAGCTGTGGGGTCAGATGATGGTCAATCAATGAGAATTGGCCAAAGGTCAGCCTATTAGGACCCAAAACTACAAGTTACCTATCAAACCTTGAAAGGAGCTAAATTATATGAACAGCTTCATTCTAATTAGAGTCAGAGTCTGATAAGAAAATAACTATTTATGCATATGCCAAGTTCACAAGTTATTAGCCCTCAGAGAGCACAAACCTCTGCCAAAGCCATAAGATCATCAATAAATTGAAGGACCCAGATCACCACCAAAATTTAATCATTTGGTTTTGTGACAAGCTGAACATTTCCTGAAAATTTTATCAAAATCTGTTCATTAGTCTTTAAGTAATCTTGCTAACAGACGGACAGACAAACAGACATTGCTGAAAAGGTAACCTCCTTGGAGGAGGTAATAAGTTCAGTTATCCAGAGATCATGAAAACAACTAACATGTTGGAATTATTTTTTCATATATATTTAAAAATATTTATAAAGTAGTAAAATTAAGCTTATTTTAGTTCAGTAATGTTTTTTGTTTGTTTGTTTGTTTTTGCCAGATACCATGTTGTTTAGGAAAGATAAAATGTGAATCACTGAAACAAAACAGGTAAATAAACAAATGACTCATTAACTTGCAGCGACATTGCAACTTGGTGTCTTGGAATTCATTTTTCCCTTACTCTACCAATTAGGTGTCAAATGGGCAAATGTGTGTTGGATGACATGGAAGGAGTTTGGAGTCTGTTAGAGTAAGGAAGCAGGCATGTGCTGAAAAGTGCATGTGTGCCTTCATAAACCTTGCCTTGTGTATGGGGGCTTTAATCATCAACTATATGTTCCACTGCGCCTTTGTGTCTTTGTATGTGTGGGGCTTAATTTGTGCATGAAACAGGAGAACATTAATGGCTTTTAAAGATCGGTGGAGTCAAATGAGCACCCTCATCAGTTAGACACACACCCCTTGGTGATCACTTAGTGTCATTAGATTTCATTTCCTGTGGAATACGAAGATCTTGGTGGATCCAAGACAAATCTCTGCAATTACAGCAACACTTAAGATGATTCACTGCCTTCATTTCTGCCTCACTGGGAGGTGTGTACTCTTGTGTTTGGAATTACTCAGTTAAGACAAATATATCAAGGGGCTTTATTGAAAACAGACAGCAAATTAAAAAAAATGTTACAAAAATTTTTATTTAAGGAACATTTTTCAAAACTTTAATTCCCTGTGTATCAACATAGCAAGGAATATATATATATATATATATATATATATATATATATATATATATATATATATATATATA
>NC_051431.1:6372989-6511915 GCF_001649575.2 Kryptolebias marmoratus | reverse complement strand
GGCACAGCCAAGATACTGCGCAGAACCCTCAAGCTCCCAGGCCTCTGGTAGAGGACCCGAGCTCAGAGGATGAAACAAAGACCACCCGCGGAGGGTGAGAAGGGAATTTTTATATATATATATATATATATATATGTATAGAGAGAGAGAGAGAGAAGGCCCATCTGAACACAGCCACACATACACACAGTGAAACACAGATAAACACAGGCGGCACCTGCATTTTCGTTAATAGCTTTGCCCTGTACACTGTAAAGCATGAGGGGCAGCAGCAAGAGGCACTGAGATAAGATTCTGCTTAGCATTTGAATGGGGGGGTTCTGATTTCTATTCAGCTGGCCTTTAGCCACACTAGTGCTGAAGTGGTCTGGGCAAGCCGGTTTGGTTTTCTCTGTGCCAACCAATGTGAAAGCTCATATCTGGCAATGTGCAGTGTCTGTCAGTGTCCTGGTCTGTCCGTCTGGCCGGCTGGTTTGTAATCAGCCTGGTGGGCTGCTAATCATCCTTCCAGCTGTAGAAGCAGGTGGCCACACATACCACTGCTCCCAGTTTCATTTAGCATGTGATGCTATCTCACAGCACCTGCTTACACTGTACAACAAATAAAAAATAGGTAGTTCTTAATAGGGTTGTGCAGTAATGTATGGTAATACCCTATACAGAGACATCTAAAAATGGCAACAATTTTGCTTTGAATACTATTATTTAAAAATCTGCTTTGAAGTTTATACGATTAAGTGGTGGATATGCTGAAACCTTTGTGCAGTTTATTTTTGGGTTAACAACCTATTTCATGAACAATGTTTTATAAAATTTTGGCAGCATAAAGATATTATTTTCTCTGTAGGAACGCCTACTGTTTGTGAGGGGGATTGCAGTGAACATAGCACATCATAACAGCAGTTCTGCTACACTGATGTAACAACTCACTTGTGCAGTGACGATTTTTTCTCTCTCACCATTTCAATAACTCAATTCAAATTCAAAACAAAACACAGCCCTGAATTCAGTACTATCACAACTTTTCACAAAAGTACAGCAGCTTTTAGAATGAAGGCTGAAGAGAAGATAAAACTAAAATAAATACTGAAAATATCTGGTCTCTTATCAAAAAATGAAATACATGAATGTTGCACAAGAGATGGTGGGACACACCATGAAACAACATGCAAACACAGAGATGACTGGATATTGTAAAGAGCCTGTGATCTCTGAAGATGACAACTATGGTGGAAATCTAACAACACCCTTTTTCCCTCTTCAACCTTTTGGTTGGCCTGTTTCTAATAAAATACCTTTCAATGTGACACATGAATTTGCTAACAAAGTGAGTATTTTTGTTTGAGCTGGTATTTAATAAATTAATTTGTTTTGTGATGCACTAGCAAGAAAAAAATGAAGGTTGATATTTATGTCAGATATTTTATGTCTATAGGTATCCTTAATTAAAAAGCAAAAATGTTCTAAACACAACAAGTCATTCTAGGCAGGTTGTACTACTATATACCAGGGAATACTATGAGGAAGGCTTATTAATATCAAAGAATGATTGATACCACTCAACCTTAGATTCTAAGTAAGAAGTATTGCATCTGCATGTCCCAGGAGGTTGAGGACTTTTCACATTTATTTGTCAAAGGAGTGGAAGGTGCAGCTATTTTAGTGCAAATGTGAATGAACACCTCACACAAGCCTGTGAGTAACCCAAGAACAGTTAAACACACAGAGGAAGAAGGTAAAATACACAACTCATAAAATCGAAGCCATTACCTTTGAAACACACAAGGTCACGCTCAACTCAAATCATGGGCACACAACCTTTTCTGTTTTAGTGCCCACTGGATGCAGCAGCACAGTCATGCAAAAGGTCAAGCTGTAAAGTTGGATGGAATCACAGCTGTCTTTGGAACTGCTCTAATTTGACCTTACCTCTACTCACTTTAAAAAAGGGACCAAAATACTATCACTTTCAAACAGCAAGAAGGGAAATGAGAGAGGGAGGGAGTGTAAAAGGAGAAAACACAGCAGAAAAGAGAGGGGAAAAGAAGGAAAGAGATGGAGATGGCAGAGACTGTAATGATTAGGTTTCAAGACTACTCTGCAGCTGTTAAGGACCCCGGTCACTGTGAAGTGTATCTCAGAGCAAATGTAGTCCAAGCCAAACACAATATCTGTCTGCACTGATGAAAGATCACCAAATTACTACAGGTCTGGACTTACATCCAATGTGATCAAAGTCTACTAACAATTAGAAGTACGTGATAAAACAATGTATCAATAAATAACTTCACAAAGTAAAAAAGACAAGCACTTGGAAATACAATGTATTTCTGTAGCCCAGATGTTCGCAATGAACATTCAGCTTCCTATGGCCGGTTTTCTGTTTGTCTTCCATGTTTTCTCCTCCCTTCCCCCAGCTTCCTTCCTTCTCTCACAGTTGAGTTCAGAATCTAATGAAGCTGAAATGCTGCATCTCCTATGTTCCCCAAGGGCTACGTTAAGAAGGAATTGTCCTTAATGTTTGGACAACTAGAAAAACACCCACAAAAAGCATTTACCTTAAGCATTTTTGAGTGTGGTTGTGCTCTTGTGTAAATGTAAGTGAACTTATCTGTCCACAACAGCATTCAACTGAGTGCATCCATCAGAGTGCCAGTGCTCAGTGTGACAGTTGTAGCCTAAAATAAACAGGCTGAATCATGGGCTTGGCTGAGTCCTGACCCTTTCACAGGATCGATCCAAGCACCATTGTACGCCTTATCATCTTGCGCAAAGGCATGTACACGTGTGAATAAATGTGTGTTAAGGGTGTGTGAGAAAGTAACTGAGGAAATAATGGGCATTTGAACCAGGAACATTGGCACACTACACATCAGAGTGTGAATCAATTTCAGCGACATTTGATTCAAACCCATATCAGCTCATGCCTGAACTTCAGCCCTCCACCCTGTCACCTCCTCCCCGAATCCATATGATGGATTACCATCTCTGGCAGTCTCAGAGGACCTGAGAGAGAGGGGATGGTGGGTGGGGGAGGTCAGTCACAACAGGGACACATTCATTTGAGGTGACCACTAGGTTAAGGAATTATGGTATGACAGAGATGTGGAGTGGATAGGAGAGGGCAAAGGGTCCTTCAAGGGTCAGAGGAGCTAATCCTGGCTGGACTCCATGCAAGCCACCCTCAGTTTGGAGCTATCTAGAGGGATTTAACTCAGGGTCGGATTTTTGATTAATATTATTATGGCTCACTTGTGCTGTGCCTATTTGTCAAGCGTTAAGGTGGCATCATGTGAGCAACGATTTGAAAAGGACAGTTGAAAATTCCATGTTATATCCACAAGAAACACTGGGTGAAAAACAAAACAACAGATTGAAAATGGGACTACTCTGGATTATATTTGATGACTTTATAATAAATCTTATTAAATACATGCACAAGTTTTTAATAAATTTCTACAATATGTGCAAGTCAATACAAAAACAGAAATCAAACTGCAATCAACCCATGAGAGCAAAAGCTTTGCTCCTTGTCTTTGATATAAAGGTAATCAATAATAAGTGTGCAAACAGATTGCAATAATTTATACAGCTCCATCTACATCTCCGAATGGCTGTAGGGAATAAATAATAATAATAATAATAATAAAACAGTAAAAGAAGTATTCTTTTTTTTTTTTAAATGCACTTGCCTGACAGGGGTCACTTTTTACAGCAACAAGGCCAAGCTTGTACAATTTATAACCCATTATGAAAAAAAAATTATATTATTTTTTTTAGTTACTGCCAAGCAAGCATCCATGCTATGCAGCATGCTTAATGAGACACACGGATGTGGAGGGGCCAAGGAGAATGAGGCAAAAAGAGGCAAAACACAGGCAGGCTGAAGAGACAAAGCAATAGACCTGCATTGTCACAGAGGAGAGGCCATCAATAAAAATGTCACTGTGAAGAGAGAAAGCGAGAGAGTGAGAAGGAGCAAGAGTAGGGTGTATAAAAGAAACACAACAAAACCCGAAGAGACGGGTGCTTCATCTTGCTGGGCACTAATAGACGTGAGAAGCGGCTAGTTCAGCATTCTTGGCTTGATGGCTCACTCCTCTGCTGACGTGCAATGGCATCCATAACAGGGCAAACACATCCTTGTTTAATGTTGTTTGAACACTTAAAAGTGACATAATGGTATAAGTAAAGAGGTACAAAATGAAGGAAGGGCTGAGAGTCAAAGATTATTCTAAGCTTGAGTTTTATTAAGTACTCCGTGTCTATGCAACTCTCATGAACTGCCTTCTCACATCTTTCATTTTTATCCTCAGCTTATTATATATCATAAATATTATATATATATATATATATATATATATATATAAATATATATATATAAGTTCTCCAATTTTTCTTTGAAGAACGCATTTTTCCTCAAATGCAACATAAACAGACTAAGTCCATAGGTACTTTTAGAGAGGTCAAAGCTGAAACAAAAAAGCCAGCAAAGAAAATAAAAGCAGTCTCAGGAAATATTGCAGGTGTCCTAGGGACAGTAAAAGGTCAGAGCACGGTTAGTGACCACAGTGTATTCCTATGATTTATCTTTCTGTGAGACTTTTTTTTTCCTCCAAAATGTCTACCAGATGCTCTCTTTTCATGTATGGTGCAAAAGTTAGATAGTTATGGAATGAATGCTAAAGTGTATGTTTGAAAAAATGGCATTTGTATAATGTGCATATTCTAATAGAGAGAAGTTCTTTCCAAAGGTAAGGAAACTCTTAAATGCTTTTGTTCTAACAATTTATCACACAACTAATCTTAACATCTTTTTTATGATTTATTTTCTGGAAATAAACATGGATTTTACATCAATGTACTTTGAGCTATATCACATCTAGCCAAAAATTTTAAAGAGTCATGAAATCTTACATTTTTCATATGAAATATATTTTTAATATTTTAAAATATAAAATTACAATTTGCATAGTAAAATATTATTATCGTCTAACTTTATTTTTCTGTGAAAATGATAAGTGAACAAGTCGCTAGGGCATCCAATGAGTTAACAACGACCGCAACTGGTGCTGTTGACAAACAGGATGCCAGCGAAAATTGTGTTACTGTTAGTCAAAGACCACGAGGAGGGAAAGGTGTCAGGAGACAGTGGGAGAAGAGGATAGTCAAGCGTGTAGGACTGAAGGTAGCAACTCTAAATGTAGGGACAATGACAAACAAGGGTAGAGAGCTGGCTGACATGATTCTGAGGAGGAAAGTAGATGTATTATGTGTGCAAGAGAGCAAGTGGAAGGGCAGCAAGGCTTGCAGCATTGGGGCAGGGTTAAAGGAAGTGAAATGGAGTAGGGGTAAGTGAACAGATTATACAAATATGGTGTATTATTTTATATCATATGATGACTGTATTACTTTTTTCCCTAATTTTCTATTATTATTTACATTTTAATTAATTAGTCATTGTAAATATATTAATCTCATGCCTCTATACTATAGCATCTATAGTGAAAGTTTTTCATCTACACCTTTACATCTAAAATAAAATCCTCCAAAGTGTGACATACAACTAATCTGTTAAGAATACATTTGAATACATTGTAAATGGTATTAACTTTCTATTCCACACATTAGAGACCACCTGCAATATTGTTTGACTGATATTGGCTCACATATGTTGTGCAATATGGACAGTTATGAAAATTATTTTGATCACAGAACGTAATGCAGAGAAAATATTATTGAGGTAATTTAGAAATGGTGTTATCACACTGTTTGTCTGGCAGGGGAGCTCCAACACTCAGCACTGGTTGCACCAAATGTAAAAGATGATACAGTTCATCTCAGCTGAGGAGACAGCAGCTATAGACACACTGTGTTTCAACAGCAAAGATTTTGATTTTGAGGCAATTACTTTCACAATACCCTCATTATTTCCTCATTTATCTTGATTATAGATTAGACATGAAAAAAGGCAATGTTAATTCCCCTTTTTGATTTAACAGCTTTGTTTCCTGCAAAGGATTATGAAAATAGATTTTAAAACTCAACTAGTACATTAACATCACATTTATTACTCCCTAAAAATAATCTCAAATTTAGTATTGCTTCAGCTTTATTACATATTTCTCCACATAACCAAATGGATACCCATTGATATTTGGAAGGAGTGAATCACTTATAAACTAAACTGAGATCCATTTTTGAGACTGTGTTTTATTTCCTAACTATAGCATGCATCATTAATGTGCTATAATTGCTGCATTGTTGCTGCTTCCTTCATTACCCTTCATTATTTCTCAAGGACTTCAGCGCAGATTAAACCTCAGCCTACCGGGGTTTACACAACCATGAGGGCAGGTGTTTGTGTACATGTGTCTGAAAGTAAATGAGTGTCTGTTGTTTGTGTGCGCTTGTCTCATTTCTGAACTGGAATAATGAGTCCAGATGAGCTTGTGAAAGGCTCTGCAGTGTGGCACAGCCTCACTCCCCACCTGGCCTGTTCCTATTGGCCTCTCCCTTTATTAGCTTTTCCTCATGCTGGACGCAAAGGAAACAGCTTGGTACCCTCCTCCTCCCGTCACCACTCACACCTCTCCCAACTCTATTTTCCTGCTAATTACCTTGTTGTACGAGAACCAAATGCTACCTAACGATTCACTTAATTGCAAAAGTGATACATTAGATGATATCAAAGGACCTTTTTAAAAGTCATCCAGTCCCATTCCAAGCGGCATTTAGAACTAACCCAAGACATCTGTTTTATTTCTGTATCATTTGCATTTTTAAAGGTTAAAAACTGAGCAAATCTGCTAAAGTATGAATTCATATCTCAAGACCTTGTGTCTTTATCCAAGTCTGATGCCTCGCCCAATGATGATTACATACATTTTATATACATGCAAGCACATATAATACACATCAGAAGGTCTGAATCACACTTGACACCCAATTAAAACTGTACCAGTTCACTCTACAGTTTATGAGCATATCTGGTGCACTGTGTATGTGTGCTACTCATCCACCTGAAGAGATAGTCCAAATTAACATTTTCCTTGGGATTCTGTCGCCCCAGGTGTGCCTTGTCACACTTAAATATACACAGATATTCGTGGTGCTAGCAATTTATTCAGCAGTGGTGGCTGCAGCTGGAATTCTTGACAGAGTCTTCACAATGATTTATGAACCTGCTCATTGACCTAGTTTATTCCAAAAAGGAAAAAAAAGGGGGCACACTCACTTACATGTAGTACAATTTTATGTTCAACCCACAAAACTGACCTGTGCTCAGTTTTGAGTTGGATAAGCTGCTCAAATATCTTGTAACATATTTATGGGTTTATTTTCTCTAACAAAGAACAACGGTAAACAAAATTGTCATTTAAGTGTAGTGAAATTTTGTCAAAGTTGTATCCTGACACTTGTTACATGCACCAAGGATCTATGAAACACAATCTAAACAGTTCATGCATTTGTGAACAATGTGTGCACACTTAAAATATACGGTTAAGTCTATTAAAGACACAATAAAGTCTGTCCAATCTAGTCTGCATTAATAATGCAAAAGCATTTCTCTCTGAAGCCTCTATCCTCTTGCTTTTCTTTCCACCTTAGCTAAAGTGGTGAGAGCTGCCCAGCTTGAGGTCCAGCGTGCAGCACCACAGCTCTGCTCAGTGGACACTGTTGAATCTGTTTTTTAGAGCTGCAATTCAATTATCTCACCAGGGTCCTGCTCAACCACTCGTGAACAGAGGGGGCAAAGGTGGGTTCAATACATTGAAGCGATGGAAAGGCAAAAGAAGACCAGTGGTTGGAGTGGGGATGGGCTGCAAGGCATATCATAAACTTAGCTCTACATGGATATAGATTTAAATGCTGCTTCTATCTGTGTGATTAGCATTGGCTTTACAATCACTAGACGGATGTCAGGACCTGATAAAGCTAATCACTGCAGTAAAGGCATTGCAGAGGGATTAAGTACCCCACGCCCCCTTGCTCCCTCAGCCCCCCTTAAGATGTATCTAAAAAAGAAAGCTGGGGAAGGCTAAGGCCCAAAACAAGCCATGTATAAAACTATCAGCAAAATAAGAGTCATGAAAATAAATGGTCATACAACATGAGAACAGTCATATAATTAAACATCAAATGAAACTGATTATCACCTTGTGTCTGTCCAAAAAATAGTTGATTTATGCTTTTTTTGTCCTTTTGATTTATTTTCCCCAACTGATTTATAAAAGCTGAACTCTTTCCCAAGTGCCATCAGGCAAGAGAACAGTGAACACTGTGGACAAATTGCCAGCTGATCACAGGACCAATCATAGACAAAGACTAATACTTTTGCATATTCAAGCGAGAGTGTGAGCAGTGAAACAGTGTGATAGCAGAACAGCAGTTGAGCTGTGTTTCATGAGAACTGCAGTAATTATAGCTACTTTGTTGCCCTTGGCCAGACATTTGACTGGTTCACCCAACAACTCTAAAAATCAGCTTCATTACTTTTCTTCTCAGTATCCTTTGGATTACCTCCCATTAAAATTGCAACAAGTTGCTAATGTCTTGAAATAATATACTGTCTTTATATTTTAATACCCTTTTTTTCATCTCATCTTCTTAAATCTGTGCAATATGCCTCTGAGAGCTTAAGTCTGCTCATACGCAGATCATTTATATCAAATAGTTTTACTCTAATACAGTTTAATTCCAATGTTACATTGTAATTAATTAACAGAGACCACTTTCAGGCTAAAAGAACATAGTTTAATAGATGGAGTAACCCCCTGATGCTGCAGTTTGTATGAGAATTATGTTCCAAATAGAAATGATAGACATACAGTATGACCTCTGGGTGAAAACAAATGTTTCTCTAAACAATAACCATCATGGAAACAATAAGGACTTGTGGGCTTCAAAATCATCTTTGCCATCCCAGACACAATTTTCATCAGCATTCATCCAAACAGGATTGAACATAATTTAGTTTGTGATGAAGTAACTACAGTAACACTGTATTGTCACAAAGCTATGTGTAGCTTTCAGATGTTTATATAAGAACATCAAAAACACAAGACAAAAAGTAAATAAAGTGCTGTCAGTGTGTAATGACATATAGCAATAAATTCTGTTCAAGAAAGAGTATAAGATACATTTCTTACAATCAGAAGAGAGATCCAAACATTGTTTTTAAGCTGCTAAATTCAAATTTTGAATATAGTCATATTAGACTGCACACTGGCCACTGGCAAAGCTCTCCTTTGAACTCACACTTGAACTTAGTCAAGCCAATTAACTTGTTATTCTCAAAATGTCCTGCAATAGGCAAGGTCATCATAGGCAAATCTTTGTGTGGTAATGCTATAGAAACTAAAAAAGGAAGCAGAGTATATGCTGTTACTAAATGTAGCTGTGATTTGATTTTAGTTTAATGTTAAGGTGGTAACAGCTGCACTACAGACATCTGTTTGCTTAATTTTTGTTCAAATCTGGTCCTTGTTGGGTGTGTCTGGGAAAGCCACATGTTCTGGATATATAAACAAAGGACAATAGTTTCAGAACTTAATATTAAAACCCTGATGTAGTTATCTTCATATTGAAAAATGACCAAAAAATTAGCAAAGTGACAGAAACTACTATGCATTTGTGAAAATTAAACCATCTATCTTTATTTTCTCTGAGACAGTGTAGTGATGTTATATGATACTGTATTTCCTAGATGTAAAAGCAAATTGAGAAATGTTTTTGCCTTTGTGGCTAGTTAAAATATATATATTTTTAAAAGAAAACTATACTTTTGCTGAGCATTTACCTCAAAGGTATTTCTTTAACCCTGTGTTTGCTATACTCTTTTTATGCACATTATCACTTCTTGATACCCTTCTCTTCCTTCTGACCTCTCACCTCTAAGTCATTTAAGAAGGAAATGTTCCATTCAACACCTAGTGCTACTTAGCCTATGTTACATGAGAAGGAGAGAACAATGAAAAGAAATACTAAGAAACCAAGAGAGTAAAAAGAAAATAATCTGGAGACTTCATCACTTTTTCATGAATTTTCATTTATACAGGGAGAGACTTCTGACAGCAATCAATAGATCAAGCTGCTGTCACATAGTTAGCACCTGGAGGTTGCTGGAAGGCCCTTGGGAGTGCAGCATACCAGATCAGAAGCAATAACTAATACTGTCTATTTACATTTCCCAGAGTCACAAACTGAAAAGTCCACTGTCATTGTAATCACCTTCATGATACATTCACAAAATATATAAATTGAAAAGTAATTTCTATTTTTCTTTGTATAATGTGATAAAATGTCAAGTGGTTTGTCTGTTTTATGTAGAATGCCAAGTTCAGCATTTTGATACAATGTTGATAGATTTGGCAGACAGGCTAAAATTTAAGTTGCTTTTATAATATGAGATCTTGAAAATCTGTCCATAATGCATCAAGCATTAAAAATAATCTGTCTTAATGCACATCTCTAAATCACACAGGACTATGCTATTGCATAAATCACTAGTAAAAACAACAAAGGGCCACAGAGACTTTCCGCTCCACATTATGGGCAGTTTGAGATGCCTGGGAGAGGTTGCTTGTGAACCCCAGACTGAACCTCCTGGGGATGTCGAGCTCATCTTCAAAGGTAATTTGATCCACAGCTCAGGTTCTGCCTGTCACCAACACAGTCCAGACAGCTTGAGCTAAATGTCCATCAGGAGCCATGGTTTGTCATTACCCCCATTCAGCCTGTGAAGAACCCATGTCTGCCATGCCATCATGTCCCTCTCATAGACTGACAGCAGCTTTATGTCCAACTCAAAGGTCTGCACATAACTTTAAACAACTCCCCTGAGCAAAAGAATGTATCAAATGCATCAAGTTAATGCCTGACAAACTCATTCAGTAACTCATTACCCCATCTAAAAAGTCACTTTCAGAACCACTGGAAATCATTTTAGAGTTAGCAAAAAGAGAAGACTGAAAGCAAGATGAAATCTACTCTTAAAAAAGCATGATTACTGCCTCAAATTAAATGTTGATTTGTTTGCTGGTATTCCCAAGGGAACTCACAATGCATGTTTCTAATATGTATGATGTTTACTAAAAAAGTAACAATATTATTTATTATTTGAAATTAGTATTTCAACAGCAACAACACAGATTTTTATTTTTTTATTCTTTTGTCTAACCAAGTGCTTAATGTACTGAATTATAAGAGTAAACACAATTTCAATGTGACATCAAAGAGGCAAAATTAGGAAAGAAGAAATTAAAATATCTTGACTTACATGCTACTTCCAAAGATGCATTACGGCTGACAGCTTCTCCTAGGTAGTTCCGGGCAACACAGACATAGGCCCCTTCATCCGGTTTGCTCCGTCGTCCATGAACGATACGAAGGAAGAAAAGTGAGCCAGTGGGAAGCAGCATACGGTGAGAACGTGGATCATCTTTGTCGGTTTCCACCCTCTCTCCATCCTTGTACCACTCCACTGTTGGGGTTGGCCGCCCCTCTGCTTTACAGTTGAGAGTGGCAGGTTCCCCTTTGGATACAATCAGGTCAGAGGGGTGCTCCACAATCCGAGGTGGGGAGTCCTCCTGGCGCAGACGAGATCCTGAAAGAAGGAGACATGCAAATACTTAATGCACCACCAAAAAAATTTTACCCAGAAAATGACAGAAAAAAGTGACTTTGGGGCTATTTTTCTTGGCTTTTTTTCCATGGTTATCCAGAACAAATGAGCAGTAAGAAATGCGTGGTTAACTAATCTTTAATTGGTTACTGATACTCAATTCATAATCAAAGCATGTAAGAATGTTTTAAACATATTTTTCAGACCAAAGAGGACACGTGCTCTGCTTAAACCTTTATGTATGATTGTGGACTAGTTGGACCTTTGGGTGCTCAATAAATGGGAAGCATACATTAAACTTACATACAAACATGACACATTTTATGAGTTTAGGATTCAAGAGAAATAAAGTTATATGAATATGAGTATTGGAAATCAGATTGATGTCAAATGCTAATCCCTTGTACTGAAAACCATGCAAGCTTGCAGTGAGTGAACTCTCTCAGTCTGGTGGCCAAGATAATGGACCCTCAATCAGAGTGCTCTGTTTGCCTGTGACCGGGTTTTACTCATAGAAATTATATGCTCTGGGCCACACACATTTACATCACATAGGTCATAACTATGCAACAATCAAATAGTTGAATACAGGGCCAAGCAATAGCAGATCCATTACAGGGCAGAGGAAGTTTAAATGTTTTTCTTTTGAACTTCATGAAATGTCCAATCACTGATTGTGGCAAAGTTGGCAGCCACATCAGCACCAATCAGTGCTGAATTAATCTGAGAGCTAAGCTCTCTGTTGCCAAATGAGTTGTTGCATGTGTGCATGTGATTGAGCCGAGTTGATGACTATGACCTTCCCCAGAGCAGTGCAGAGGGCCAATAGGACGATCCCTGCCCAATGTACCACAAAGGCCTCTTTGCTTGAGTAAGAGCTAAATTTAACATGGGATGAAAGAAAAACAGTTGAGGTTCCAGGTCCTTGCTCAGTTTGTCTTGTATTTGTTCCACCACCTCTCTTACTTGAATCTCCCGGGGGAAACTGAGTAAGCTATACCCTTAAGAATACATGAGCAAAAGGGCAGGAGTGGTTAGAAACTCACTTATCAGCACAAAATGCACTTCAAAGCCTCTGGCTGAAGCAGATATGTGTGCACACATACACACACATGCAAATGCAATGACTTTCTCAACACAAAAGTGCACAAGTCTACCAGTTGTCAGGAATCAAGCATCAGACAGAAGCATGAACAGGAGGTGGTTTGTTCTCTCTTCTTCCTAATTTGGGCTAATTCCCTCCATTTTCCTGTCATTGATTAGTGATTGGGCCTAGTGTCCTTTGTTAACCGGGGCCACAGACAAGGGTTTGTGCTTGGGTGGTTGGTGATAGCATGTTCCCATAGTTCATGAGCTAATCTCACTGGCAATATGTGGAATACTGAATATACTGCTGGTGGTAGAACAACCTACAGTATGCTGATTTCTTTCACAAATGATAACAACAATAACCTAGCCAGAAGTCAGTTTTCTTTAAGAGCAAGTTTTATGTTATGCAGTAAGCAATTTAATGAATCAAGCAGCAAATTAACACTAAGGCACTGATAAAAAAGAAGTGAGATAAAGGACATACATGAGGTACATTCACACTGCAGGTCTTAATGCTAAATTGTGAAATTTTGCTGAGATCGTTTTTTTTTTCTTTTTTTTTTTTTGCATGGTTATTCACATAATAAGTTAAATGTGACCACCATCAAACTACAGGGGGAACAGTCTATGCTCCTAAAGTAACCCGTGCACGAAAGAAAGCATGACGTCCCATGCAGCAGACTGTGTTTATGGATCTAAATATGAATGCTACACAAGTTAGCATGTGTATCAGTTGTGAAGTTGTTGTACAATCAGAGCTAACTAAATTAGCATCTGTCATGTTTTTTTTTGTTTTTTTTTACATTGTTTACACTTGATTTAGTCACTTCTTGTCTACTCTGGTGCAGAATAGCACTTCTTGAAATGGAGCAATGTTCTGAAAGTAGAGGACAAACAAACTCAAGTACTGATCCCATCATGCTAGTATCAATATGATCCCACACCGAGATTGGTAGATTTTCAGTCATCCAGGACAAGACAAATCCAAAAAGGTAAAAATTAAAAAAAAAAAAGACGAAACAGCTGTAGCTGAAAACGTGCCGAGTTCCAAGTTTTAAACTGTATGATTTGTATCTAAAATATCAATATTTGGTTTAATCCACACACCCCTGCTTCAATGACAGAAAGGTCGGGTGAAATGCAACATGGCCATTCAGACTGAGGTTGCTTTGAAAAACATTAAATATGTATCTGATTTAGTTCCACATATGAAAGTGACCTGAGTCAAATTTGAAAAACAAATTTGAAAAAAAATCTGATTTGTCTTGTGAAGACTGTCATAAAAAAAAAATCAGATATGGGTCACATATGGAAACAGATTTGGGCCACGTTTGCCTGCAGTGTGAACATAGCCGTAGACACCCCCATCTCCCTCAATAAGGTATCAAATGCACATTTATTCCTATCTCATTGAAGCATCTGTTTCCCCCTTAATCCACAAACCCCCCTGGGGTTTTACACTAAGGCAAGTGCGCATGCACAACAACAAACTGTGGTGGCTCTCTTCGATTTATATCAGTCTAATTTCTTTAAATCCAATTTGTATTCCAATCTACTGCCTTCTAATCACTTAAACCTTGAGTTTCCATCTGTTCTTTTCTTTCCTCTCGAAATGAGCACAGCAGATGACTCTACAATTGTCCTTTCACTGCCAGAGAAAGCTAAGCTGGGTACACAGAGGACCAGACGTGACCGGTCAGTGTCCTTCCTGAGAGGAAAGAGTCAGGTGTGAGGGTAGCAAAGGTTAAAAGCACATCCATATGCCACATACTATAGTGTAGAATTGTCTAATCAATCTCAATACTGAATATGCACAGTGTTTTAACCTTCCCAGTTGTTTCACAGTGAAAAGCACAACCCAAAATGTTTGCATCTACATGGGTGTGCATATCATTTACTGTGAACTCCAGGGATTTCCATAAGCGTATGTGCTACCCAGAAAAATCTAAATAAATATATAACTCCATGTGCTTCTCCACCACCCGGAAGTCAGATCTTGCTCCTCACAGGAGTCAAAGTCAATTTTCAGTTTCCTATTGGGTCCCCTTTCCCACTCTCTTTACGGTAAATGGGCTTTCTGTTGCCCTTTTAATGCGATCATTGGTGCTGTGCAATCAAGTGCTCTTTGAGCTGAGGCGAGTGCACTTCACTGGGTCTCAGGGCACACGCTCCAATCAAAATGCGGTGTTTCCCCCTGTCTGCAATAACACCACCATTACTTTTCACCACTGCTGTGCAGTCATCCATTCTTAGAGAAAAGCAGGAACCAGAGAACAAACAAACACAAAACACAGACAGAAAATGAAATCAGAGAGGGGTTAGTGAACCAGAAGCTGATTCTTTTCTGCCTTTTTCTTTCTGTCTACTTTTGTCAGCTTCAATGAAATGGAAGGGGTTTTACAATGCTGTTATCCCAAACTTTGCAGCACTTGAGCAGATTTCCTTTGTTATTCAATGTTCCGTACAACATACTTATCATACATCAGAATTAGCATTAAATGCTAATTGCTAGCTAAAGCTTTGATAAACATGGAGGGAAAAGCTTCAATTTTTCCACTAATTGCAAGACATAACACATCTTCAATTACCCCTTAAGCTACCCACACTGACCAGAAACCTACAAGTAATCATTTCTACTTCCATGGTTCCATATTTATTCATGTGTGCAACAGAAGGTCAGGCCTTTGATGATCTTTTTGTAATTATTTTTATTAGCTCCCAGGAGAAATTCTAGCCCACAAACCAAATCAATATACACACCAGTTTCAAGCAGAGCATAAAAAGAAGGGCTCCCCAAAGAGATATTACTTATTCTGCCAACAGACATTTGCTGATCACAGGTAACCAACAGCAACCTCAGACCAAGGCAAGATGCTCTAGTCAGTGAAGCTTCATAAAACATCAAAAAAGGATAACTAAGGTCCGGGCCAAGATGCAATAATTCATCTTGAACAACTCAGGAAAAAAGGTCTAAAAGTCCATCAACTGAGAAAAAATAAAAATATGTAAAATTAGGAAAAACTTGATAAAATTTTGATGAGATATTTTATGTTTTAGACTGATGTTGTCCAGTAAAATTATCTTGACTTTCTCCACTTTTTAACCTCCTCCTTCCTCTAGTTCTATCAGGGTATTTCTGCCTTTACCTCCTAGTATCTCCCTGTATATTTTCCTTGCTCCTTGTCCCATTACATCTTACCCTCAGAAATGGGGTGACAGAGTCAAATCCGTCATTTCATCAAGAGGAGGAAATGTGGTAGAGCAGCAAGGGAAACTGAGGGTGGTGAAAGAATGATGTTACTGGTCATCCATGCCTCAGCACTGGCCTGCTGTGACACCTACAAGCAGCTCACTCTGCACCCAAGATTCATCTTCTTTACTCCAGGCTGTCAGTGGCAGCAGATCACATTGAACTCCATAGCTCCCTAACACCAGACGCACAGCTCATCTCGGTGAGGTGTCACTGCAGGAGTCCACCCCAGTGCATCTGGTCAGTCACACAATGCTGCAAAATTCTCACAGTGAAAACACAGAACGTGAAATGAAATGTGCTCACAGGTGTAGAGAAAATTCTTCCACTCCATCTTGTGTTGAAATATACCAGGGGGTTTTGAGCTAGTTAGCTACCGAGCTCACATGATGGGCTCTGTTCCACCTCAGTGCTCTGCATGCTATCCCCTCCCTTCTTCATTCAAGATCTATACTCTGAAAGCAAACACATGGGTAAATCTACGAGCTCCTCTCAACCTCTCAATGCATCCATGCTTGACTCCAACAAATATCAGATAGAATTCCACTCTGAGGGTATTTCAGGCAGTGGCAAGGTGGGGGTCATATTGACTTTGTATCTGTGTATTTGCCCTCTCTCCCCCATACAGATGGAATATATAAATAGATAACTGTGGGAAACAGAATATCTGATTTTGTTGCAAGGGGCTGATTTACTTGGCTTGCATTTCAAGCAGCAGCATCCTTGTTTTTAACAAACTACTCTCATTCTCAGTTTTCATCCCACTATCATTAGCCACAAGCAGAAAAAGGCAATGGTATCCCTCTTTATCTGCAGATGTCTTGTCTCAATGGAGCTGAGATTGCTGACAAAAGGCAAAAAATGAAGGAGAAAAGGAGGACATGAGAACAATTTGAACCTACTTGTAGGGAATGTGGAAAGTGTTGATAAAAGACTTTTCAAGAGTGCTGCTTGCTATATGGTCTGATTAGTGTATTGGGATTAGCAATGGCTCTGCTGGTCTGTCAGGATACTGGCAGGGACTCTAAACTGTTTGATGCAGATTAAATGATTTCCGATGCTGGGACCACTCAAGCATGTAGCTCGCTGCACCACTCTACTTTTTTTAGTCCTTTTTTCCTGCAGATCCTTTTAACCAACACAGGTTCAGCTATTTACTTTACTGGCTCTTCTCTGTAATCGTCATATCACAGAAGCACTCTTCTGTGTTAAATTCAAGATTAACATAAAAAATGTTTGAATTATAGTTTTCCCTTCTTATTTCACAGCAACAGAGAATGACTACAGTGGAGATAAAATTTACATAATTCACTCATGCATGATCATCAAAAGAAAACTATCACAAAAGAGTATTTTATTCAGTAAATGTGCAATGGCATTAGATAAGCAAGCAGCAGTGTTTTGTTGATCTGTTCAAGATACACCTGTTTTTGTGTTATGTGCACATAAATGCAAGCACAGATGGCTCAAAAATCAGATTATTTTCAAGTGTGAGCACCTTCCAGGAGTTCCTAATAAGGGAAGTGCAATGAAATGTAAGGTGTCTCCCTCAAGCATTTTAATCTCTTTACCTGCATTGCTGAGTTGTCACTACAAATTAAATAAAGATAAATAAATAGGTGTGTTGTTGCTGGGGTGGAGGAGAAAGCTTTCAGGTGTCCATGATGCACTATGTTGCGAGGCGATAACTGAAGGTGCTACATGTGTGCTGACCTGAAGTGAACACACTGCATTGTACCTGCAGTCAACACCTCCAGTCACTCCAGCAGTTCTTAACCCCAGCACATGAGAATGTGAGGAATAAGAGCTGTAATCACAATCCATTCAGGTGATGGACTCACCGTGCAGAGCAAAGTAATCAAAAGGCTCTCACAGCACACCGTTTTATTTATTTATTTTTTTTTTAAGAAGGAGAATAGCAAGTCAGGATGAGATGTATTAAATTTCTATACCACAAGACACTTCATGTGGTCCTTCTTATGGTTACAGGGTCAAGGGTGAGAAAAACGAGTGCTTGAAGGGGTCATTCAATTTACTCAGGACCATATAACCGAGCTGACACAAAACAAGTCGTTTATGTTATTAATACTGGTCACAAACATTCACAGAGTACATTTCATAATTCTAGGTCTTGAGTGATGCCACATTCCACAATGAAACCTTTACATCAAAGTTGCTCACACCAGATCCTATTATATATACAGTAAATCAACTCACCCCTGGTCATGGTAGCTTGGCTTATAAGGGAGTGGGGTGCCATGTTTCTTCTTTCTTTTACAGCATGAATACAAGAAAGCATGATCCTGCGTCATTTACTTTCTTCCTTACTTTTGTGTAAGGTGTTGTATACTGTACATTTAGCATCTTAGATGGGCCCAGTATGAAGGAATTTATCAACAGGCCCCTAAGAAGATCTCCAGATCATAGTTATACAGTCAAATACTGATTTGGTAATTGATCGTACTCAGTCTAGCACCTTTGTACTTCCATTGGATTTGATCATGCAATTAGTTTGTTGGGGAAGAAAAAGTACCATCTGCATGGATGTGGCTGAGGGATTTATCGTCCAAGCTGAAGATGAAGGTGGCACGAGAAGATACTTATTTAGTGACTCCACCACTCTGAACAGCACTGCAGCGGTGTTGAGCCACTGCTGTGCGTGACGGATGGATGTTCGAGCATAGTACCCTGGCTGTCCATCTTCACACATCTCACACTGAGAGACAGCTCATGCATTTTTATCAGCAAGCCTCACCTCATTCAAGACACCGGTGCGATCCTAAGCTCAAGTACAACTGTCACACAAACTCTTGAAAATGAAGAACACCAGAAGATGTTACAGACTGAATAGATAAGGGGGAAACAATGGGAAAAGTTAATTTATTTGAGAATGTATGAAAAGAAAAAAAAGTGTATTTTGTTAACAGTTAAACTGCTTAGTGCAACTGAAATCTCTATATGTGCCTCAGTATAAATTTGGATGCTTCTCTGTGTTCACAGAGTGTGTGTGTGGGCTTGCACCCATGAGCATGTATTATCTGGCATGAACTTCTGTGAATCATTCAACCTTGACATCTTTTCCACCTTATCTGAAGGCAGCTCTTAGGCAGCCAAACAGAGCAGAGTAAGGGCGACTGGACACACTGTAAACAGACGCTTCCTACGACAACATTTCTGTGCAGCATGCAGCATAAAACCACTGATAAGGCAAACATTTTATTCCTTTCCTATCCAACTTCCTGTCGTACTCCCATGCTCTTACGATTATCAAGTTTTACATAGATAAAATTGCTCATCATATCTACACTCTGACTGAATTATCTATTGTTTGCGTTCTATAAGCTACTGGGGTATTAGCAATTGACCGGTGAGGCTTCATTTACTTTCATCCACTCATCAAAGATTATATACCAGTAATTAGATCAGCATTTTCTGTGGACCTGTCTCTTAATCAACTGTTTGGGAAACACAGGCAGAACAGAGAAAGGATTATACCTGAGCCCCGGGGCCCCAAAGGGAAGGCACAGGTGTGTATTCTTCAAGTACAGGTGTGTGAGACAGGTGAAGCCAGTTACATCTTGCTTCACCTCACAGTCTCAGCACGGTCAATTCATCATGTCACTCCTCCCCCACCCTGCCTCCACATATACTCCCATTGTACATTGCCATCACAGGTGTACCACAACTGTGTTTGAATTCCACCCTCATTGACACAGCCAGCAATGAGATACTTCACAAATATAATACATGCACTCATGAAACACAAGAAAAAAACAGTGTTAAGAAGTTTGAAAATTTACAAACCATGCGAGGAAAGACACTCGCCATCTGCCTATTTTCAGTGAACATTTATTCTGTTCCATTGTATTCTCTCACACTTTTTCCCTCTAGACAAATGTATTAAAGCATTATGTGTTTCTTCTGCTTTGTAAATGCCACTGGTATGCTTGAGTGAGCCTTAATAACGTGGTGGTATTACCAACACTGCATTCTGCTGTCTTAGAGCAAATCAGCCATGTGCATTGTCTAATGCTGACATTTTCTTTCCTGCATCTGCTTTGTGAAAACATAAAGGCAAGAACCTGTGTGGTCTCAGAACATTTTTGAATGATCACACTGACTAAAAAGAAGTGTGGAGAGCTTAAATCCTTTTCCGTTGCATCCTGAAGGAGTGGAGTGATGGCTGAAGAAACATAATCCACAGAATGGTCAGACTTTGCTGTTAAAATATCACAGGAGTTGACATAGCCATGTCACTAAACAAGTAACACTGATCATTTAGATACACAAAAATACTTCTGAGAGTTCACCTCACCCCATTCCTTTTCCCCCGTTAACTCACTTCCTGTTATAATCACTGCCACTGAGCCTCAATCTCTGAACTCATTTTTGATGTTAATCACAGAATAAACAGCCGTGCTTGTTGAGGCAGAGGAAAACGACTTGCTTGACAGTGATGAGACAACAGGAGACAGTGAAGAGGAGCGTCCCATAGATCTCAGATGAAGGTTCATCATTATAGCAACCCCATTCCAGCAAATGAACCACAATTACAATAACCTAGCCTAAATGCTGCCAGCTCAAGCAGAACAATCACATTTGGGGCGAGAACATTGCATCGGCTCTTACACAATGACCTCAGCCTTCCTCATCACTCACCTAGACTATTTTAATCTGGGCTTACTTTCCATTATAGGCCAGTGCTTTAAACCTTTCTCATTTAATCATGACCATCAACTGGGCTGTTAGTCTCCAGTGTCCTTTTGCAGTAAAGCATCATCGTTGGCATTTCACCTCCAAAGATTGTATTGTTAAACAACACTTCCCTCAATTTTTTATATTTGATTACCTTCACTCTGCCTCCCCTGCTCATTTACAAGTACACACACAAATATACCCGCTCAAATTTGGGTTTCTCTTGACTCAGCATTAGTGAAACCACAGCCCCGCCAGCAGATCGAGGATTGCACACGATGTGCTTACCCTCAAGCTTACCCTCAATAGGTCGTTTCCATGGCCTCATCGACAGATTTAAGCTAAACCATATTTCAGCATCTAAGATGGATGTCATGTCACCACCTCCTACGTCACACACAAACATGCAGAAGACCTAAGAATAGCATAGTCAGTAGTGAATGTCCACTATGTAAAGCATGTTCAAGTCCAACAGAAATAAAAGACAGCTGTTAACTGTTGTTTTCCTAGAAACATCTGCCACCATAAGTTTTCCATTAAAAAAAACAAACTGCTGCTTTCAGGTCTTTGCCTAATATTTCTATATCTCAGGCCTTGAAACAACATTCAACACAAGCTCTATTTCTCCACCCATTCTCTTTCTCTCAGAATCACCTTGTTTCTTCTCTTCTCCACACTATTAATCACAGAACACTAAACAGTGACTGACACAATTCACAAGGCTTGGCTTTGTTGGATATAAAGCCTGGTGAATACGTCTCCAGTTCTTTTTGTGCACCCAAGTGGACTCTTAGAAGAAGCTCCTCCTCTCCAAGGACCCTCAGATTACCTTTTAAAAAGGCTGGGTGATGGGTGAGCTTTGCTGATATGTAGGTG
Organism: Kryptolebias marmoratus; assembly: GCF_001649575.2. Taxonomy (NCBI): domain Eukaryota; kingdom Metazoa; phylum Chordata; class Actinopteri; order Cyprinodontiformes; family Rivulidae; genus Kryptolebias; species Kryptolebias marmoratus. Next base: position 6,490,379 of record NC_051431.1, on the reverse strand, counting down.
GAAAGCTAAGAAGAGCGAGGAGGAGGTTGGGAAGATTGGGAAGATCCACTGCTTTTTCGGGGAGATGAACACCCTTCCTTCTGACCAGCTTGCAATACCATCAGCCACTGCCTAGCAACCAGTGGGCCGGCTGAACAGAGGAACAAATGCAAAGGAAAGTAAAAGAAAAGAAAAAAAAAAAGACTTGATTTGCAAACTGCAGAAGGCCTGAACGCTGAACTAAAAAGGCTCAGAACTAAAACTTGCAGCTGTGAAGAACAAAAACAGGGGTTGACAGGTGAAAGAAAAGAGAGAAAATGGAACCTTGCAGGCTCTTGAACTCACTGACAACAACAAAAAAAACTTCTCTACATTCAGTTAAGCTGTACAAACAATACAAAGCAAACATGTTTGAATCATCACGACACAAATGATGATTTAATGTCTCAGCTTGTGAGTTGTTGAGACTATCTTTTCTCATACTATCAAAACAAACCTTGTGCTGTCCGTGTAGACTAATATCTGTAACAAAACTGTGAAAGGTTGAGTCCTATTCAAAAGCAGAACTAAACTGACACCTGATCAGGCATTTAAAAACTAATACAACTTAATCCATTTGGTTATTCCACAAGTTATGTGTTACTGAAATTTAAATGATAATTTTCATCACCTGAGCTGCTTTGATGGCTGCTGTGAGTCACCATACGAATTTTGCAAAGAAGTCTTTCATTTAAGTTTCTTTAGTGCTTCTGTAGGCTGGTGAATCCCAATAAGCCTCATAAAATCATAATATAATGATGCTGACTTGGCACTCAGTGGCAGACTGGATGAACTGAGCAAATACTTTTTGATTACAGCAATTAATCAGGATAAATCTCATTTTCTCTCTACATCATTATTAAATATTAATCAGTTAATGGAAATAAACCTTGTCAGGGCTGCAGCGGTTTACAATATGATGAACAGCCACAGTTCTGAGTTTGCTAAATGAACAAAGAAACTGTGCCTTACCATAACAAGGCATTTAACAAATAATTGACTTTTTTACGAAATTGTGATACTTAAAATGTATTTTTAAGTTTGTTTACTTTGATTAAAAACAGTGATTTCTAAACAATGCTCCCCACCTGTTTATCAGACGCATAACCTGTAACTACCCCACCCCAACATGGGAATTATTCATCCTCAGACTTGTCTGCTCTAACACTGCCAGTGTCACAGGGTCTGTGAGGCACTCGGTACCATTTTAAAATAAATCTTTTAACAAGTTATTTTGACCATTTAATATCCAAATTATTCCTCAACCTGTACTATTTCAGGTCGACAGGTTGATTCATCTGTTGCATGAGAGGACAATATATTCTAAACTGCAGTTACAGAGAACAGAAAAAAGGTTTTCTGATCAATTCAGATTGTCATATTGCTTTGAGTTCACGGAATAAAACCTAAAGCATTTTTTTTATTTTATTGCTGCGGTGACTAATCGGGGTCACAATTAAGTGTAAAAGTGATGTTAACGATGATTCTGTTTTAATTATATATATATATATATATAATGTTGATACCATAACTAAAGGCTAAGACATAACTTAAACTACGACATAACTTAAACTACTTAAATGACGTTTTTGGAATGTCCGCAAAAGCAGTCCAGAATAATTTAAACCCACGAAAGATAATTTTATGTAACATTTTTTTTGGTTAACTTACCATCAACTTGGAAGTACAGTAATCCACTAACAAGGATGAATGCTAGTGGACCCATAGTAGCATATTAAATCTCCACAGCGGCGCGCAAATCCTCAAACTCACTGCGGAAATATATGCCAAGATTCCAGACAAGTCTGCTCCGCGTCTTCCGGAGCGATGGACAGGTCCTACTGTCCTACTTACTGACCAAAGCCAGTTTCAGTGTCCAAATGCAGAGAGGATCCATTTACCAGCAGTTCAGCCGGAGCTGCTCGGGGTGTGAAGCTCCAGCAGTCCTTCAATCCAAACTCTCGGTCTCTCTGTCTTCTCCCAGCTCGCCCCGCGAGTTCATCCGGTTTTATTTTTGTTGTTGCTTTTCTTCTTTTTCCCAAGAAGATGACCTACTGGGCAAACTGCACGACCCGCAAACAATCTTTGAGGAGCAAAAACTGAAGTCCACATAGGAAAAAAACAAAACAAAACAAAAAAACTAAGGACTTCTCCGCAGCTCCTCGCTTTCCCCGTGAAGCGTCTCTCTGGCACCTTTCAAATCTTCAGCGGTGCCTCCCCATGATTCTAAGAACGGCTCGGTACAACTGGGAACCACGAGCCTTCAACTCTCACACATTCCCCACAAAAGTTGTTTAATTACAGCCAGTGTGTGACCCATGTGTGCTTAGTCTGGAGTTGAACGCTGTAAATGTACAGTCACTCCACACTTCATCCTCCTCACGCTGCGTTTAGGTTTGAAGAGCGCGGCCGCTAGGAGCGCACGGTCTCTGCGCACCGGCACAGCCCACAGCCCACCACTGACACACACTGCCACTAAACACGGACCGGTACCCGAACACAGCCGCGAGAAGGTGCTGGAAAACAAGCACTCTGCCCACACCATGGACCCCAGGAGTTTAAAACAAACTCTGAAGTGATAAGACGAACAATCCAGATAGGGATGGGCAAACCCATAAAACCCATTTGCATGTTGTAGTTTTGGATAGGTTAAACGCATGGAGTAGTGTTTACCTCACAACATGGGAACTAAAGTGAAAAAAGATTGGAGAAGAAAAAGTTACCTAAATGGATTTGTATTAGCCCAGATGTTTTGTGGGCGCAACACCCATAAAGGCAGTGTGCTCTATGGCACATTAAACACAAAGAAAAATAAAGTCAACAAGTAAATTGAGTGTAAACATAAAGAGAAAATGTTTTTGTTGGCTAAAAATAAAGTCTATTGTTTCAGAATCTGTTAAATGACCAATCAATAGACTCAGAAATAAGTGTTTTAAGGAATCACATGCTGTCCGGTAAGTGAATGTTAATGTGTTGAGATGCTGAGGCAGAATTGTAAATATGATCTTTGTCAGAAATCAATGACTGATGACCGTGTCCCTGCGCCAAGACGCGGAGAGGTGCATCTCTGCATACTAATAACAAACACACAGATGCCTGCTTTTAGAAGCAAGATGTGCACAAAGCTAAATTACAGGAGCAAAGTCACTGCAGCCTCGTTTTAATCACAGACAAATTAAATTTTTTATTCCGAGCACATAAAAATCTGGACACAAGCTCTTGATGGTCAGATGGAGGGGAGGTTTGTGAATGTGGTGTGAGCTACTGCCCAACAACACCCTGAATGATCTGCAAGGATCACCAAAGTGTTAGCTATGAGCTGTGAGCTCCCCCTACTGGTGACAGTTATAAGGGTATTGTCACTACTCATATAACACATCCCTATCAAGAGGTATTAAACAAGGGAACCGCATCCAGAGCCAGCACTGATCTGATAAGCACCAATGATATAGTAAAGAAACGTGGCCTTGAATGCATTCTGTTAATTTTAGAAGAAACAGAAATGCCACATCAAAATGTTAAATCATTACACATCGAAATCTCATTGTAGAAAAATCCAAGTTTATAATTCATTATATATATATATAATCTTTACACCGACCTCTACCGTTTCCTCATTAATTAAATTGTTTTCAGCCACCATTCCTGAAACAACTTACTGCTGTTTTAAATGATCTTTTACGTTTCCTGCCTGACTGTTTCTTGCTTTTCTTGTACATTAGGTTTTTTATCTGCTGTAAAGCATCTTGTGTTACACACCACTGTATGAAAAGTGCTTTATAAATAAAGTTTGTTTGATTGACTGATTGATTAATAAGGTTTGTTCTGACAAAAAAAGGTTTTCTAAAACCATCCTAAATTATTCATTTTTTCCTTTCCCAAAATAATCACTTTATCTAAATAACTTACTGCATCATTTTAAAACAGAAATTACTGCAGAAATCCAATAAAAGAACCGAGTTGAATCTTTAAGCTTAACAGACTCTACATTGGCGCAAGTGAAACTCAGAAAAAAAAAAGTTTCATGATTTACATCAAAGCCATAAACACAACGAAGTCCAAAGTTTGTCCTGTGAAGATAACTTTGAAAACTCTGCTCCCCATTAACAAAGCATGGCAGCTAACACCATGACAAAATGGCTTTGGCAAAGGGAAACACTTCTATCACCTTTAATAATAGCTTTGGCTGCTCAAGGCTTTTCTTTTTTTTTTTTTTTTCATCTGTTTGTTTGCTGAGCTGCATGTCAAAGCTTGCCCAATAAAAGGCCTGACTGGGAACTGCAGCATGTTGCAAGTTTCCTCACTGGCTCCGTCTGCAAAGCCGTGCTGACAGCCGGCCAGGCGCAGTGATTTGTCATCATATTTTAATATGTTTGTGAGCCGCATGCAAATGTTGTCTCCTTGGTGTCTCCACGGCGTCCTAGATTTTACCAGATGCACGTAGCCATGCACACATACATAAACAGCCAAACAGAAATTTATTGTGTCATCAACGTTGCTGAAGGTTCAAGGCAAATAAAAGAGAAAGAGAGAGAGAGAGAGAGAAAGGGGTGAATTGGAGAGAGGTCATTTACTAAGAAGAAAAGCCCACTTCAAACATAAACAATAGAGGCCTCATTGATGGAAAAGGAAGTAGAGTGTAATTCTCCCTCAAGCCCAGCCTTTTATTTCCCACTCTCAATCACTTTATCTGTTGCAGAGGCAGCGATATTCCCCGGGTTTCTAAATATCAGCTTAAAGTGGATTTATTTTAATTAAACTGGAGGCTGTGTTTATTCAGGACATGACTTTTTTTTTTTTCATTTTAAAGATGGCGGAGCACAGCAATGGACTGATAACTCATGTACACTGTAACATAACCTTTTGCCTTATTTCACTTTTGAAAAAACAAACAAACAAACAAAAAGCCCCACCACAAATCTTTTATTAGGGTGATTTTTAGAATGTCATTGTCACACAGAGTCGTTCGAGGCTGACTAGTTGTACGCAGCGGGAGTGTAAACACAAACAAATGAGAGTGACGTCACCAAGGGCCAAGCAAGTGTGATGGTTTGAAACACATGTATCTGAAACACAGAAACCAAATAAAACATTTAGGGAAAAATAATATTGAGTTAGAATATAGTCAATGTTGCATAAGTTCAGTCATTTATTAGGAATATTAGCATATTTATTCTCTTTTACATCCACTTATGTAACACAAAATTAATTTAATTTAAAATATAAAGAGCTGCACCTTCAATAAGTTTTCTTCTCTCTGATAAAGGACGGCTGTATTTTATGGCTAGACTCACAGTGAAACACTGTGAGCACAAAATACATTGTTGCTCTTCTTGTGGAAAAAAAAACAGCTGAGGATCAATAAGGGATCCCCAGGTGGATATTTTGATATCTATGAGACAATCAGGGCTGCAGCGGCAGCAGCACACTCGGGGGGTTTTTGAACGGCACGTTGCTGTGAAAGCATTTGTAGCATTTTAATTGCGTGTAACCACAGCACAATTCAGATGCAAACTATGAATCACAGGCAGACAGTTACAAAACATGTAGTTTCAGCAGAACAGCCTCTCTGAGGGAGAAGGAGAAAAGTGTTTTTAATTGTGTGGCGGGTCAGAGGTTCAGGTAGCAGCATCACTCATGATCAGATCAGAGTGGTATTTAGGGAGCTCTTAGCTGGATATCTTTCATGGCTGAATATCCCCTTACTGAGTTTGGGTCTCTGTGTGGGAATGATTAGGAGCTGGAGGTTGGAGGAGGAGGTGTGTGATGTGTGCTGGGGTGATTAATGTAGATGTCAGTGTTGGCCCTCCCTCTTCTGTTTCCTCTCTAGCATCCATAATGACACCTGGGGACGGCAGAATGGGTCTACCTGCAGCCCAGGCTCCCTCAGCAGGGCATGATTCTTCCCCATGATCCTCCTCTGTCAGCAGTCCTGTCACTTGGGCTCGGATCAGGCCCTTATTAATGGGCCTCTATGTCAAACATAGATATTAAGCTGTGCTTTGCTCTGCACTAGCCTCAGCAATAACACCCACACGGGCACATACACACGCTGACACATTTCTAAACCACGCTGTGACAGACACAAACACACACACACACAGCATAGCACCAAACACCACCATCATAACTCTTAAAACATTACTACATGCATGCTGACATTCACTGAAATATTACTTCCTTCTTTAGCAAGTTTTACAGATAAATTCCAGCATGACTAAGAGTCCATAGATTTATTTAATATCTCTGTTTCCCTCCTTTCCTTTAACTCTTTATTACACATAACCCAGTACCACATTAAGCTGAAAAAGTGACAAACCTTTCATCATGATGTACAGTCCTACAATACAAACCACTCACCTCAGCAGTGAATAAGATCCATGCAGCTACGAAAAGCAATAGAGTAAAGATTCAAGAAAATTCCTTTTTAGAAATATGGGAGACAAACACAGATGTGCTGTAGCTGAAGCCAAGGCAACCGTGACTGGTTCTGCTTTTTCAAGCTGTGGCTTTAATATGACACCCAGAGAAAACTGAAAGAACCTAAGGTTTTTTGAAGACATAAAACAACAGATTGGAGTTTATTCAGAAGAATAGAACACTGAATAGAAGCCAGCGTGACACAAGTTGAAATCTGTACACTTTGATACTCCCACAGAGGGGCGTAAAGGAAGAGACGAGACAGAAGGGTACAACACCTGAGCTCGGTGCAGAGAGGCTTCTATCAGCAGGACGTAAACCACGCATGTAATGCAACGCCTGTTCTTCCTCTGCAGCCACTGAAAGGCACAGGAAGGGAGATAAGGGCACCCTATCAAATGTTGCAAAACTGGGGAATACTGTGCAAGAATAGCAGCTTTTCAAATTGAATTCATCTCCCTCGTTTCATGTATATTTTCCCTCTTTTCTATTGAGCAATATGCTCACTAAACTCAAAATAGAAACAGTAATGTATGGAAAATAGTGCAGAAAAAGTTAAAAGACAGTATAGGAGGTAAAAAGAGAGTCACTGTTTGATCTCCGATCTTCATTGAACTCAGCCGAACCATTTTTAGACAAGCCTTCTTTAGCTTTCTTGTAATTTTTTTTAGGAGTCTTCAGGAATAGAATCCCAAGATTCTATAAGGACATTTAAAGTTTTTGTTTAGATTGGACTGATTTTGAGCCAGTTTTCTGTCAAGATGATCCCCACACTGCTTCAGTAAGCTGAGCTGCAGGCTTGTGGGAGGACAATTCATCCATTGTGTGTTTTTCTCTCTTATTGGTTTTACTGCATTGTCAGTTTGGGCTCATTTTCATTTGGAAAAATCAAGTTGTTGCCAATCACAGGCCTTCCAGATGTTAGTTGATCAAAATCAAACTGTACTTACAAGATTTCTGGCTAAATTACAGTCTCAAACACGCAGAAAATTCACAATGTTTCACTGATAACTGTGGGCATTCATTGTAGATATGCCTGCTAACCTCCTCGGTATAAATTTATAACCAATTAAAGCAAAAATGAAATTAAAAAAAAGTTTAATGTGAATCATGCACCCCATAGGACCTCTTGACAGAAACTATTAGTTTATTTTTATGTAATTTGCCAATTTCCTCCTTCAAGATTGACTTCTTGACAGCCACTTTTGACCATTTTTGATGAGGCAGAAAGACAAAATGCGTCTCTTAAAGCCCGTGTTTAAGCTCTTTGCTGATTCTTTTTCAAATTTGGCAGGGATCTTTTCTTGGGCTCTTCTTCTGCTGTAGAGCTTTTCTTTGTAGGTCTGCCATGTTTTCTATTTTGAATTTTTTGGAAACGGTTGGCACACAGAGCCAAGATACATCAAATAAATGAAATATATTACACTATTTCAGTACTGCTGCAAAAATACAATTTTATGTCTGTGAAATTTTGCAATCTTTGGCATATTTTTAATAGATATAACATTGAAAAACATCTAAAAACAAAAGCATCAGACAGTAACTTGACATCTTGACATAGGACCATATAAGTCATAAACTTATGTAGAAAATATATTTTCAAGGCTCTAACAGATGAATTTCTGAATGAGCAAATCAATGTTTTTCTTCTTACTCATACCATAGTTTTATACCAGTTTTTATTTGCTCTTAGCATGTAAGAGCATGAACGAACCTACTGACCACTCCTAAAAATGTTCCCATAGTGCTTTTCAACCAACTGCACCCAGAACCTAAATGTCCTGCAGATTTCTTCAAGGAAATACTGTATGAAACTGCTTTAACCCTGGATTTGTTTCATTTCCACAAAGGTTGAAGGTTCAGAGTAGATTAGGCAAATTAGGTCAGAGGAATTGTGGAGTTCCTCGCTGACAGTCTTCAATGAGATGCTTAAGCTGTATTAAGGGAACATTTCTTCAAACTCCACATTTCTATGGATTATAGGCTCTTTTGTTTCTTAAAACATAACTGCTGTAAAAATCAGAAAAGCAGTTTTTTTTTTTTTTTTTTATTCATTGATTTGTTTTCATGATCATCGCTTTCTTTTGTGTCCTGTCGTGTTCCTTTTCAATAAAGGAGCAGGAAGAAAATAAATGGTTTCATTATAGAGACACACGAGGAAGTCTGCTTCAGCTGTATTCAAGTTTCTATGGGTTGTGAGAGTTTTTGTGTCTTGGAACATTTTGATAGTGACCCAAGTAAGAGATGAACCTCCTATTGTTCAGAACAACTATTCTTTCCACTTGCAAAGCTCTTTTCTCTCATTGATTTTGACGTTCTCTTGACAACCACACCTTGTGCTTCACACTGTCTCTCCTCATTTGATTGAAGCTGCACGACAGTCATGTTTACAATCAGTGACAACCAGCAGTACATGTTAAACCTTTACAGATTTTACTTACTATTATGGTGATTAAACATGAGACAACTGAGACAGAAAAAGAGAAATAAAACACTGAAACGTACTTGAATAATTAGAAACATTCTGCACTATAACTACTTTTCAAGAGAATCTCTGAAGCACCACAACCCTACCTAAATTGTTTAGTCTATGGTAACTAAAATCAAAATAGAGTGGGTCTAAAAATAAAATAAAAAAAACATTTAATGGTCCTGATTTCAAAATTGTTTCCTGCAGTTGTAGTGCAGCTTTACATGGCCTCACAATGCCCTTGTTGAAATAAATCCAGTTAGAAACTCAGGCTTTCTAATAAGATAGGTGCAAATGTTGTTCCATGTAAGTGCACTTTGTAAAAAGATAAAGTCCTCTCCTGAAGCGGTAACACCTGTGTTTTATCCTGCATTAGTCATTTTTTTAGAAAGCACACATGTCAAAATAGAATTAGCTAATTACACTTTATGCTCAGTCGCTAACGTTCAAGAATAATCCTTTCAGAGGGAGCTGCCTCCCTCTTCCTCTATTCTAAGTCTGCTTCTCCTTTCCTCCCACTCTTATTAGATATTCCAGGTCAGACTCCTCAACCACATTCCTGTCATTTATGGAATTTCCCTGTCAAGGTGAAAAACAGCCCACTCGCATGGTCCTAAGAGGGTGCTGCTAATTAGCTGGCCTACTTTTTTTTCCTGAATACAACTGCTTAATCTGCCTCTTTGGAAACTCATCAAGTCTGTCAGTCCCCACGTAGCGCAGGATAACTTGGGTGCTAGTCACTGTCATGACAGGGCAGGGTAAACAGTTTGGTCTGTTGAGAGATGGGCAGCAGCTGCTAATAAGTAAGAGGTGAATGCCTGAACCTTGACGAGTCAGAAGGGAGGGAGTGGGAAGAAGGAAGAGCAAGAGCTTTTAAGTATCCGTCTAGTTTACTTATCAGCTAGAGGACATTGAACATCTTGTCCATCCTCCTCCTCAGAACCACAGTTTTACTCATCATTAGCAAAAATCCCAAGTTTTCCTCTAATTATAAATCTGTGTACTACTGACCAGACAATGAAAACTGATAAGACAGGTGTCATGTTTGCTGTGAGGAAACCCACTGTGTACGTGTTCTAAACATCTGTCTCTGTTAAAATGAAAAGTTGTTTGTTTTTATCACCCTGCGGGGGATTCGGGGAAAAAAAGGCACAGCTGGTCTTATAAACACACAAGTAAAATAAATGGATTTCTTTGATTCATTAACATAACTTATTTATAAAGAAAAAAACATTTAAAAAAGATTTGCAAAGATTTACAAAGTTTTCCAAAGACATAAAAGAGAAAAAAAACAATAAAGTCATGGCAGTTAAGTAATATTGATTAAGAAACCTGTGACATTAGAGAGGAGGCCTAGGATTTCTTAACGAATACATATTACCTGCCTCCTTTCATGCCAGAGTTTGAAACTTGTGAAATGATGGAGTTAAAACCATTTTAGTCAAACCTTGAAAATAATGTTATGCATTATCTCATGTGATATAACACAATCTGTTAATTGGTCAGAATATATATTGCAACTGTAAATGATTATCAGCTAATACCACATCAAATTTTAGCTTAAAATCTGTAAAATTAACTGAGGTTTAGTCATTTTTGTGTTTGCTAAGGTTGCTAAGGTCATGAATTGGGCTGACTCCAAAACTTAATCTGTTGCAGACATCCAATGGTTCGTTTTTGAGTTTCATTAAAATCTGTCCAGTTAATGGCAAAGTTTAAACAAAGATCTTGCACAATTAGTTAGTGCTAAAAGTATGAGTCGAGGATGACTCTCATCTATTACTACACCAAAGTTTAGCTTAATATTTGTAAAATTGACTAAGTTGTAGTCATTTTAGTCTTCGCTAAGGTTGATTAGTTGTGGCAACTATTTTAAATCAGACTGACAACAAAAGCTAACCAGTTATAGATGTACCGTCAACGACTATCTTCTGAAAGGGTCATTAGGATTTATCCATTCGATCATGAGATATTTTGCTAACAGACAAGTGCCCCCCCACCACCACACACAAACACGCAGGCAGAAAGATGCCTCCTACTTTTTGCTGTTTGTATCCATTGGTTGTGCGTTCCCTTGTACCAGACTGCTTTATTAACTAATTCGTTTTCTTTAACAAATATGTTTTTAATGAAGAGCACTTTCAAATCAATAGGTAGAGGTTCTAATATGTATATCAATTAGCTTTATGTCAATGCTGTTGGTTTATTTGTGCTTAATATACCAGCAAGCAATTTTCATATTTAATTATGCAAAAATTATGTGTTTAATTAACCTTGTTAAAGAGGCAGAACCTTTAAAGGCATAATGTTTCCACTGATGCTTGCAAAGCTGTCCACAGGTTTATACAAAAAAACAACCAGCTTGATTTTATTTGTGCATTTATTTTTTTATCTTAGTGAAGAGGCTGTGGATAAAAACACATTAAACTAATTAAAACACAGATATGACTGAATTCCTCTGGGCTTACTTTATCAGACGTAGAACAGCTGAGAAATGTGTGATGGAGGATAGAAATGATAGCGTGAGGTTTTAGGCTGAATTATTAGCAAAAACTGAGACGTAAAGAACCTTTAACTCTGCCCTGTCACTTCATTTATTAAAGCCTTCTTAAATCATTTTCAACACTCTGTCTTCTTACTACATCTAAGAGCTATGACTTTATACAGCGCCTGTCATAAATTAATTACAACAGGTTTTTTTTTTGTCCTTCCATTTGAATATTTTATCAAGAGGAATAAAACTGTGTTGTGTTTAACATATGTTAGCTCTCAGCATTGTGTGCAGGGGTGCAAATGTAACACTGGACACCATAATGTACTCTATGCATTGCAATTTATATGTTTTGTAAGAAAATTATAACTATCAAACTAAGCATTTATCTGGTAAAAGATTTGAATTTTGGGCCCAATTAGGAGTGCTTTTGAAAATGTGTTCCAGTAAACTCCAAACTACACATTCATTTGTTTTCTTCTCTCTTCTCTACTTAGGACTGTGACGTGTCTGTAGTCATGACCTTTACTCCTCTTAGAAATAGTTATCGCCCACCGCCAAAGGCTAGGTGATAATGTTTTCATCCATGCGTGTGTATTTGTTAGTCAGTACCAATAATCACTGAACAGATCTTAATAAAACAATCAGAAAATAATTGTGGATTGAATATCTACAACTGACTAACTTTTCGAGTCAATTCGTTTCAAGATGGCTATCACAGCAAAGCCATCTTAGCAAAACACAAAAACGGCTATAACTGAGAGAATTATACAAATATTGAGCTAGATTTTGGTGTTAACTCTGCCTGTCAGCTGTTTTTTTTTCTCAAGGTTTAACCAAAATGGCTGTAACTATGTTATTTTTTAATGTAAGAGGATTTTAGTCCAAAGTTCTGACACGTGAGGCGTCAGGCAATATGCATTCCTTAGAGGAATTCAAGGCCTTTAATTGCTTATATGTTTTGTTCTAATATGTTAGATTAAGCTGGCACCTTATAAGTGTCAGGATCTGAGTGTTTTCTTTCTATTTTTTTCTTTTTAAATCTTGTTTTTTAGTTTGTTCTTGGTGTTTTTTTTTAAATATGTTTTTGTGTAGTTTTGCTTCTTGTGCCATCATTCACTCTCCCTCAGTTCATCTCCTCAGTGATTTTCCTTGTCAGCCTGCCACTCCCATCTACACCTGTCTCTAGCTTGTAATCACTCACCTGTTCCCACTTCCTTGTCAGCCCAGCCTTTATATTCAGTCTTTGGTCATCTGTGAAGCACTGTCACAGTAATGTGCAGTCTGGGTGTCCTTGTGGCGCCTTGTGATTACCTCGAGTTATTTGTCCTCCTGAGTTTTGCAAGTTTGCTTTTGTTTATTAAACGCATTTAATTTTGTCAAGCTCCTCGTGTTGCCTGCATTCTGGGCGCGATCAGCCACCCAACCTGATAATAAGATTGCTCAGTGGAAAATGGAGACATATCTTACAGCATCCTTATTTGGACACAGTTGCATAAAAATTCTTGACTGTGTAAATCCTAATATGGAGATTTTAATTTGTTTTCTTTTAAATCACACATCACAATTTGCAAGAATGCCTCTGTAATTAAAATAAACAAAACACATGGATTCTAAAGGGGTTTTCTTCTTTTACAGACTGCCCCGCCCCTGTATGCTGAGTGCTATCAAGAGAATCAATTGAGGGCTGTACACATCAGAGGTTCTAACTTAATTGTCCCCCAAAATGGAAAGTGATTTAGAGCCTCGGGTCAGAGTCGATCCCAAATGACACATTAGGGCACCCCGTCCCCTGTGCTTGACCGGGGACACATGACCCTTTTGGGGGTAAAAATATCCCGACATAAGCGCCCCTGGCCACCTCAGCTGCCATAAATGCTTCAATGTTATCAGTCTGAAGTGACTGGTTGTCTGACACAAATCAAACTGAAAATGTCCATGAAGGCCTATAATTAGGCACAAATTGCACACACAAACAATGTAAAATGGCCACAAACAGCTTATGAAGATGAATGAAAAGACTTAACAATCCATCAAAATCTCTACTCAAATATATATTTAAAGACAGATTGTAGTTGTTTAGAAAATGAATCAAAATAAGCAACGCATCTCTGATTCTCATGCTTTTCTTCTCTCGAACCACTGATCCATTAACAAAGCAGGGAAGTGAAGCAAGTCAAGTCCACAGCTACTCCGAACCTGTGATCTTTTACTGCACTGGGTAAATGTCTCCCACAAATAATTCTAACCCTCCACAGCTGACTGAGACTTGTAGACAGTGGGGATCACAGTCTCTCCAGGCTTTAATAAAACTGGGCTTTTACCCCTGACATTTCCTTCCCACTGGGGCCGAGCCTTGCCTGGCCCCAGCCTTGTACCCTGGCCTTGCCACTTCACACTCTAATTGCTGGCTCATAAGAAAGCACCGCGGCAACAAATCCAGTTAACGATAGTGGCATATTGATCGTTGGCAGGCAGCACTCCTGTCCCTAGGTAAGGGAGGAGGGGCACTGTGGCTTTTACAACCTGAGGGATGGCCTACACCCAATAAAGAGCAGGTCTCTGTGACAAAATAAAAACCAAAGGCGGTCAGAGTGATACAATTACCGCTCAGCATCTTTGACCCTAACTGTATGTGAACAATAGACTGTGGAATGAGGGTTTACGTGGTGGTGGGATTGGGGGGGGGGTCTGAGAAAAGAGGGAGGCCCTCATTACAGAGCTAGACTGGGAAACCTGTTCAATTTGCTCCATTAAAGAGAGCTGAAGAAGCACTTTCTCTATATCCCAACAGAGCTATTAAAGGTCTATAGTCTAAGCACTGAAGGAGCCAGATTCAACACCGTGCCTCAAATACTATCGGCAGCAAAGGAACATTAAGCCAAACAGACCTGAAAGCTATGAATACACAAAAGCCATATAAAAACCTATAAATCCATGATGTCATCAATAAGAAAATGCTGTTATGGTACTCAGAATGTTTTATGATTACATGGCATGTTGAACATAATTTCCTTTTATTTACGGTGTTTTATTGTATTTCAAATATTGTAAACATCTCAAACACATTAGAAATAATGTGTTCCGAGTGGTATTTCAGAAAATTGGGTCTCACATGCAGGCAAACGAATGCCTATTAGAGAAGAAAACCAAGCATATTAGTCAAACTACTAATTTCCATATTAAAATGGCACGAAGAAAAGGCAATTCTGCATTTTCATCCAATTTATTTGCATGGCAGAGCACAGTAAAAGGTGATAGAATGAGGCCAAACCATGGGGAGCTTAGTGAGATTGCGTTTCTGCTTAAATCTAGCATCAATCAATGTTGTTTTCTTTTTCCATTCATTTTTTACAGATACTACATGCTGCAAATTAACCTGATATGCTAGGGATCAAAGTGAAAACCAATCTTCAAAGTTTTAACTTTTGCACATCCTACAATCTGTTTTGAAGCAGCAGTAAATAAAAGTTGCTGTTTTTGAGGCTTTTGTTTCCCTTGAATCTGGCTTACTTTCAACTCACGATGTAGAATCATGTCTCCATCTCCGAGAAAACGTCCTTGTTCAATTCCAAGATGTTTCAACAAACAGTGCATCATCATTCATTCTTTCATTGGAACCCTATTGTGAGTGTTGCCTCAAATGTTTGCTCTGTTTACTTCAGCAGTCAATCTCACATTCCCATCATTTAAAGTTTTTCCATCAGAATGCAGCAAAAGTTTGGAGAGACAAAATTTCATAAGTGTATCTTTCATGTCCTCCGAGGACATCAAAGACAAACATCTAATTTGGTTTAATCCATATGGCATACAGTAAAATATGTATGCTGTCAGGGCAAAAGAAGTCAACTATAAGATGAACACATCTGCACTAATAAAATTAGATGGTGTTTTTCTTGGTTAAGTCTACATTGTTACAACATAAACCCGACTTAGCATCATTTTGTTTCTGGCACCATCTCTGTGTAACCACTGCCCCCCTCCTGTCACATTACTGACCCAAGCCTTCTAAACTGTGACGTTCCAAAGCTCTTTTGAGCTGCCTGCTGCCTGTTGGCAACAAAGAAGTTGAATGATTAAATATTTGTTTATGCTTATGCATGTTTACTGATTACCAGCTGAATAACGACTCATCCCTGATGATTTTGTTATTAACTTTAAATGCCTTTATATTATATGCATCTTTTGAAATTTGAAATGTCTTCTATTGCAAATAAAAACATTCCAACAGCAGCTTCATATTTGATGCAAGTGCATGTAAATAACTATTTTTTATGGGTTCATAATTTTGTACACATCTGCAAAACATGTGAACAGCAAAAATGTATTACAACATTCTTATTTTGTATCCTGAGAGTGTTTTGTGTGAATAAATATTGTAGTTTTGTTTTTAATTTAGTCATTGCTGTCATTATGCAAATTTTGTATTGCTATGCTGAATCATTTATTTATTATATTTCTGATCTATTTTGGTCTTACAGTGTTTTTTTAAATTTTATTTTCATTTTGTGTTAGTTTTTGTTAGTCTTTTTTTAGTGTCCTAATTAACTTGACATTTTTAATTTTTGTGACTCACTGTAGGAACATTCCCTTGTTTCTTCTTCCAGAGAAAATATATGTCCATACCTTCCTGACTTGAAAAAAAAAAAATATTATATTCATTTGAAAAAGACATTCAAAGCCTTTGCTACATTTTTGATGTTTGATGTGGATTTTCTTTCGTTTTTAACCCCAACATCACCAGTGGCCCCTGTACCAGGGGCAGCAGCATTGCCAACAAGATCAATCCAACAGGCCTAGGGACTAAGGGGTTAACTGGAATATTCAGATTGGAATGAATGAGCTTGAAATGAAATGAATCTAACTTGATTTGAATTTGAATTGAATTCAACTAAACTGAATTAATTTACTGTGCTGAATGAGGTAGCATATTTTTTTCTCTTGTGAACACTACACACCAAGGTCTGTTTTTGCTTACTGTACTTTTATTTTTAATTTTACATTAAAAATTGAATAAAATACAGCCAATGTTTCTTCATCAAGTATTTTTAGATAATAGCAAACTTTGAATTCTGAATGAAGGTAAGACCAAACAGACAAAACTAAAATTCATTCATGGTGTGAGACATTGTGACTGTGACACGAATAAATCTTAAATTTTTCCAGGA
Source organism: Kryptolebias marmoratus (assembly GCF_001649575.2). NCBI lineage: Eukaryota > Metazoa > Chordata > Actinopteri > Cyprinodontiformes > Rivulidae > Kryptolebias > Kryptolebias marmoratus. Next base: position 6,473,812 of record NC_051431.1, on the reverse strand, counting down.
AAAAAAAACACTGTTCAAAAACTCCAAATCTCCCATGTTGAGCACACAGATCATGTCGCTCTGGCTGGTGTTAGAAGCCTCCAGGAAGTAAACAGAATGAGTGTGTGGGCACGCAGCCTTGGGTCAACATCATTATTTGGATTTTACTACACTGGCCCTGACACGCAGTGCTGCTGGCCTTGAGACTTTATTGTGTGCTATTGAGGTTTAAGACATAAAATCAAAAAGGTCATCCATGCTCTGAAACCATTAAATTGTTACCTACAAACACAAAGAGAGACAAAACAGAAAAAGGAAATGTGACTGAAAACATTCAGCTTTTCCTCAACAAGTTTCACTGATGCTGTGTTTTCCTGTGGGATTCCACAAAACAACCCATTTTTAAACTTATATAGAACTAGCTTTAAAAATATGTTATAAATGTTTGCTTAGTCCCAAAAATAAATTAGCATAAAGCCTTTGAACATGGAAATAAATGAAAAAAAATATGTTGAAAAAAATCTTTGAAAAAAAAAAACTTCATAAAAGTTGATCTTGAAGATGCAGCAAATATCAACACAACAAAGTTAGTAATCTTTTGCTCTGCTTTAATGAGATCCTCCATAGCATCTATCAGTGTTTTTATTATTCTTTTTTATTGCCCTTTAGGTTTAGTTTATAAACAATAAAGCAGCACAACCAAGATTATTTGATGCTGAGATTTTATTTGCCTGGGATATTATTAAAATCACTTTGAATAATAAGTAGGCTTACTTTTCATTGGAAGAGTCTTGATGGTTTCTTAGTAGACCCAGTCGACATTGTGAAGAATTAAAAAAATGCAAAAGTTATGTTTTGCACCGTTACTGAGCAATGTGGAGTTTGCAGAAGGGGGAAAAATATTGATGATTGTCTTTTAACCATGGCAGTTATGTTGACGGTTCAGAGCAAATATCATTTTTCAAAAGACTTTGTTCCTTTTCAAACCATAGTGATTAGAACACCCATCCATCCATTTTCTTTATCTACTTTTTCTGTGCAGAGTTGTGGGGAGTTTGTTACCTATATCCAGTTGTCATTGGGCGAGGAGCAGGGTACACCCTGGGCTCCACAAAGACAAATAAGACAGACAACCATTCACGCTCTCACTCACATGGTGACAATTTAGAGTAAACAATTAACCTAACGTGCATAATTTTGGTATGTGGGAAAAAAGTCCCGGGAGAAAACCCACGCATCCACAGGGAGAACATGCAAACTCCACACAGAAAGGCCCCAGCCAGGTTGTGAATCTGTGACCTTGCTATGAGGCAACAGGTTTTAACAACTGTCACCATGCTGCCTTTGATTAGAACAATTACACTAATTCAGAACCAACTCTTGGCTGTCCAAAAGTTGTTTATGTCAAAGACTGCTGTTAAGGGTTTGATGAGCAACTACACCAGCTTAAACAGTGACTACCACTGTTAATTTAACTGCAACATCAGCATATATAACAATTGAGCAATTGTAGCAACCCTAAAAAACAACTGCAACAAAAAAGAACTTTAACATAAAGTTGATGTAGAAGAAAATCTATGACAGCATTGTATATGTCAGTTTCATGCCAAGTCAGCAAAAGCAAATTCTGAATTTTAGCAGCTATCATTATAGGTAAAATTTCTGATTGTATAAACATTAGTTGTGACTCCATCTAAAACTAATATTTGATCAGTACTTAATTATTTTATCAATATCCGCCAGTGTTTCAGAACTTTTTGCAAAAAAAGTTCAGAATCGCCACCTGGTGTTTCATACAGCACTTAATAAACGCCTTCTGGCAATATTGAGACAATGACTCAGAGGGACAACAACACAAACACTGTAATTAGGAGAAGCTAAACTGTTAATTGACCCGTGGTAGTCCACAATACTTTAGGAAATATACTAGAACTTCAAAGCCAGACTCTTGGAACAGGCTTTTGAAGAAGGTATGACTGCTGTGTGGCGGCCTCAGGCTCATCGGAAGTAAACTGATGTTTTGGTCAGAAATATAAAGCTTTTAATAATGCACTTACAAAGGCAAGCAGACTTGTCTCTGTACTATGTCCATTATCAGAAAATTCCACCAAAGGGCATACGAGAAAACTAGGATGCATAAATTTACTCAATATAGGATGTGAATAACAAACAGTAGGCTGAAGTCAAACCACAACAATGGGATGGTAGATAGTATATTACATAGCACAATTTTTAAAAGTTGTGTTCAAAATAAAAATAAGCTAAAACAGGGTTAAAAAACACTATTTGCAGGGTTGTGTCATTTCAGTTCACCTATATTGTTTGATTCTTTCAATTTCTAATCTATTCTTTTTAATAAGTTTATTTATTTACTTTCTTTTTTCTGCTTTTTGAATAGTCTTTCTTAAAAAAAACTGTACAAGCCATGTCTATACGGCCCCTGCTATCAAATAAAAGTTGTTCGTTATCGTCCTCCTGCTATCTTTAGGATCAAAGAGAGGTTATAGGAGAAAACAAGAAAGGATGTGCAGGTCAAAAGCGATTGCAACAATTTAAACGTTGCAAGCAGCTTAAGTTGAGCGCAATGATTTCTGTGAGACAGTGTCATCCAAACACCTGACGGAAAAGGGACCTGTTTTAATAAGACTTCTTGTTCTGAAACTACCTATTGATTTTTACTGTGGAGGGTTGTGGGGCAGTGACCCACTCTGGTTCTTGGCTTCCACAAAAGCTAAATTGAGCCATTTAGAAGCCGGGCCTGTCTATAGAGACTCCAGCTCAGCTTCAACACCCCCAGCCAATTTATTTTCATCAGGTGGAACTTTTCTCAGAGGCTACGGAACTTCACTACAGACCTGCAGCTAAAAATCCTGTCACACAGCTTCTTACTTCCTGCCATTGGCCTCCACTGAGTTTAGGTCTTGCCCCTTTGTTTTATTACAATTCAGTGAAATGCTGAATGCAATACACATTAACACAAGAGCTGGGGTTTCTTTTTTAAAGATCACCAACAAGCACAGACTGTAGACAAGGATACTTGAACCAGTACCTTCTATTACACATATTTAGTTATTTATACAACGATAAGTACTAAGAGTTTTATACTAAGAAGAATTGTTTAATTTTGGTTGATTTTAAAAACATTTTCAGTAAGATCACCTCTGATCACTGTACTCAGTGGGACTATGTAACTAATAATCTGGAAGAAAAAGTCCCAAGCATTCAGCTAATACAGTGTAGATTCCTAAACAATTGTTTAAAGTGATTACACAGACTTCCTCAGTATTGTGGGTTTTTTTTAAGAAAGAAACATCTACTCAGCTCTCATCGCTACGGCCCAACTTGTGCCACCAGCATAACAACACTGTAGACACTACTGACAATTTTGGTTAATCTGGTTGCACATGGTGATCTGATGTTTTTTCTGGTTTCAATACAAAGACAAGTTCAGCATTTAAATGTGCTGCAAACCATGACATTTAATATTTTATTACAGCCACCACACTATGTGTATTTGTACCCATTTCCTTTCAGTACGTATAACACTATATATTGACAAATCTACAGCAAACTGAAAAAAAAAGAGACTGAATGTGTTACAATGGCCCGGTCGTGAACAAATGTCATCCTCAATGAACTGAAACAATGTTGTAAAGAAGAGTCCTACATTACTCTGAGAATGGTAAGGTTATGTTAAGGTCATGGTCTTAAGTAATGTAAGCTTAAAGTGTTTCTACAAGCAAAACAAATATGGGTTGAACTTAGTTTTTCACACACTGCTTCAACCTTTTTATTTGAAACCAGCTACCACCAGTCATGGTTCCACATTTGTAGTAAATAGAATATGTAAAATATGAAAGACAAGTTGAAACTATTGTAAAAAGATAATACGCCTTGGATGATTATCATTGGAAAGCCTTATCCAGAACTAAAAGGCTCATGCTCTTTACTAGCTGTCTTTCCATTTTGCATTCCTTATCATCAAAGCATAGCATATAGTCAGTATGAGAAATGCAAACATTAAAATCCAGGTCAGGGATCACATACAATCACATAACAAACTTTCAATCTAACTGAGTTTGTGTTGAAAGAGCTGAAAAGATGAAAGGAAGCACCAAAGCCGTCACATAAATGATCTGAACCTGAGATCAAACACAAGTTGCGTTATGTCATTTTCTCAATCCAAGGAGCATATCAAAATATGTTTTTCTTTTTTTTTCAAGGCATGAATAGACAGTGTGATTCAGGTTGGGAAAGGGGTGAGTATGGTATCATGGGTCACTCTGGTTACACCCTATGTAAGAAAATCAGAAAACGTACAAACAGAATCAGAAGAGAAAAGAAAGGAAACATTCAAGGTCACCCTCACTCTTTTCCCTCAGGGCTGCAAAACATTTCTGTGTACAGTCCTGTAGCACAATCATAGCTCAAACCAATTTCACCAGAGGAATCAATATGGCTGAAATATTGGGCTTTTATGAGTTGCTACATTCAGCTGGAGGCCATGTGAAGGGAGTAATGTGCTCAGCTTGATTAGATTTAAACAGCCCAGACATTGAGAAGGGCTGAAACAAATTTACAAGAGAAGAACAAAGAGGAGCACAAAGGCTATATTACTATAATTATTGTTATCATTATTATTGATTGCTACATCAATACAGTGCTGGAGCTCATGTGCATAACATCTAATGGGGGCATAAAGCATAATGACTTGCAACTAGTATTTAAAATGTGTTTTATGTCTGCTTGGCTAATTTGTAAAGTAGAAATTATGCAACTTTAAAGAAGTGACCATGCATCCAATGTGTACCTTAAAGGCAAAACCTTGACTGGGCATGATTCATATTTGATATTTAATGATTAGATAGAGAGAGGGCACTTATTTTTTTCTGTTCATTATTTATTTATTTAACATTTGTTTTTTTTGTGTGATTTAGCATGTTGCTAAAAGGCAAAAGCCTAATGACCTTATAATTTATTTATCTGTGTGTATGTCTTGAGGTGTACCTACATGTAAGGTTTAATTAATATTGTCACAACATTGAATTTCATTGTTAATGAGTCCTGATGGTCAGGCAGACCCAGGATCAGTGGGGCCCAGTACTGAAACAAAATGGGGAATGTGGTTCTTGTGGTTTTTGACAGTCACTTCTTTTCTGAGGTGTGGAAAAGACCATCACGTCAGCCATGATGACACAGAGTTACTGCTCAACCAATCCCTGGAAAGAGCAGCCGAGAAAGCCATTATGAAGCCATAGTGCCATGAAAAAAAAAGGGTGGGCCAGTTGGGCCCCCTGGCAGTGCTACAGTCATTAATGCCCTCAATTTCCCTTAATGGCTTTTTCAATCCCAGCTCTCAATTCCATTCGTCGCCACACCAAACTGTATTTCGTCTCCTCTCACTGCCTGTAATTAATCCATTCATCTCGAAAAGATCCGATCAATGCTGTCTGGGATGAGAGCTGCCATGTCAGGGGACTTGTACAGGGAAAATATGTAGACCACGCTTTGGTCAAAGATGTAACTAGACTGAAAATGAAATTATTGACAAAACACTGCTTAAAATTGGTGAACTGCAGCTGCATATAACAACATATTTACAATGTCACATCAATAATATATAACATGGAAAAACTATATCAAAGCCCTTCAGCACTTCAATACATGTCAGAGCTCTGACAGCAAGCTATTACAACACCCAGTGGGATCATACAGTGAGCATTCCTGCTGGAGATGATTTTTTCAATTCCAGTCCCATCATATTACTTTTTCCCGGCTAAATGTCATGCACAGTGTATACAAAAAAAATCCATTTCCAATTTATGCATTTCAAGGGGTAGAGATGTTGGGCCTGGAGAGTATGAAACTAGATCCAGTTACTGTTATATCCGTAACTTTTGAAAGCAAAGCTTATTAAAAGTACATGAAACTGATTAATTTGGGCCGTGGTGTGGGAACTAAAGTGTACAAGCTGTTGAGTGAATGAGTATACATGTATGTGTGTATTAATCTGGGTGTGCTTTTTTCATGATTTAGAATAGTTGTCTCGCAATCAGACACTACAAGCCCTCCCACTGACCCTGCTACTAAATTCCTCACCTTCCTCTGGCCTGGGATCAATAACTAATTTTTTGGAGCTGATTAGTTTGCAGCAGGAAGGTGGACACTGTCTGATCTATCCTAAGGATATAATCAACCACTAAAAAGTGGCATTATTGCAGCTGTAACATGGGCAAGCTGGCTGTAATGGTATGATGGGATAAATATTTCTCTGGAGGTTGTTATCACTGAGCATGATGCATTCTGTGAACATTATTATCTCAACTTAAAACCCACCTGTTTAGAGTTGCTTATGGCTAAATTAGGGTTAGAGTGCGGGGTTTTGATGTTTGTCTCTTTCTTACTGTTTATTCATTGTCACATGCTGTTTTTATTTTGTTTTTTAATTATGTAAAGCACCTTGAAATGCCTTGCTGCTGAAATGTGCTATACAAATAAAATTTGATTGATTGATTGATTGATTATGTTGTTCATCCTGGAAAGAGAAGCCTTCAACCATCACAAAGAAAAATACATGCCTCTTGAAATTCAGCAATGACAACTATGGTTTAAATTGTCGTTAAAAATTAAAACTCAGCCATGTTGTTTGGACTTTTTAAAGAATGAAAAGCAGAGAAAGAAAAGGTGCAGAAAAAAGCAACAAACAGGTAACTGAGAGCCTTTAAAATTCCAGGTAGAGCTGCAGTAAATTCAGCTGATTTTAGCTTTGAGAAAACAATTTGGGAAGCTACAAATACCAAATACATGCATCAAATGAAACCTCTTTAGCTTTGCTTAGAGTTGTGTGTTTTCAAAAAACCTTAATGATTCTTGAATCGTCTCACAGGAAATTAATATTGAGCTTGGTTCTTATTACAATCATTAGTTTAAACAATAAAGATTTCAATTGTTTTTTGTTTTTGTGGTTGGTTTTTCTCCATGAAAATGTTGCCAACGCAATTCAATCTTCAACCCTAATCCACTAAAGTTGGGATTCTGTTGTTTGTCTTCCATCACTTTAAAAGACTAATACCTAAAAAAGAGGAGACGATTTGTACTTAATAAGGGAAATTAAAAAAAAACAACTGCAAACTGCAATTGTGCAATTTACCAGTCACCTGTTTTACATCAGTTGTCAAAAGTCATTACTCCGTCACAATAGTCAATAACTGCCTCACCGCCAATGACATACAGTATCTAAATGTTATATAATTTAGCATAAACAGAATATTTTATATGGCTTGTTTTGTCCATGATATACAATAATAGTAAAATAAAGAGAGGGAAAACAACCAAATATATTTAAACTGTTTAAAAAAACACAATTCCATTATTTTGACAGAATTAGTTTCCTGTCTTCCAAGTGAATCCTGCAACCATTACCAAGAAATCAAAAATTGAGTTCATTCTGAGCAGAAGATGTAACACAATCTATGGATGGAATTTCTAATTTGCTGTAAATGCAGTAAAAAGAGTAAGAAATCAATTCATACATTCTCTTTCAAAGCAAGTCTGGTCTGCAGAAAGGTATATAATACATCTGTCCTTGTAGGCTTCTGCAATTTCAGGATGAGTTGCAACCCACACAAATATCCCTTTAAAAGGCCAGTGAATCGCCTCTAATGGATGCCATGAACTCTGAGCAGCATGAACTCAAAGTGATGTTTCTCTTCTATGAGAAACAACATTGCAATACTAAACACACACATACAGACACACACACACACATACAAATAGAGCTTATTCAAGTTGTTTCATATATACTGTATCTACTCTGAGAATTCTATGGTTCAATCATGAAAATATATCACCAAGATTTAAAACACTTTGAGTGACCAAAATGCTGCACATTCTCTAAGTTCTGTGTTGTCACAATATTAAGATATGTTTTTAGTTCAATACATTTGATCATTGATTAGGTATGTGCATTAAAACAAAATGACAACTAAAACTGTTGCTCTGCTTTCCATATTTAGATTTAGCACAGTTGAAACAGAAATTATTTACAATCTTTATTGAATAAAGAAAAACATTCTGAAAAAAAATGTAAGAATAAATTTTAGAATACAGTATCACAATTTTTTCTCTTTTAATTCATGCCAAATGTTCTATTCTAAAAATAAAAAAAAATAAAAATTATAAAAACATAACAGCACAACTTTTTGAAGTGAAGTGGAACCGCCCATTTGGAAAAATATGGTGATACACACACACACACACGCACATACGTATATATAATCATAGAAAATGTGACAAAGAATGCCAAAAAATAAATCACATTTTAACAAGTTAGATTTATTTTTTTATGTGTATAAAAACACAATAAGGCTTTTAGGGTTAAGTTATCTGGATACCTGAACACAATTTATACACCATGTAAAGGTGGCCACTTTTATGGAAGACAAATAAACGTGATGCCCCTGGCAATACTGTAAATGGTTAATAAATAAAGACGAATGATTTGCCAACGTCCCCTCAAAATCATCTCATGACATCACAGTATGATAAGAGCACAGGATAAAACATGTGTTCAAACTCCAAAATTCAAAGAAGCAAATGAAAACAATGATTTGTTCATAACTCAATGATTCAGTGAATTTGCTTACAATTAAAAATATTAATTTTGTGCTACACTATTTGTAAAAATTGTAAAATTGTATCTTGTTTTAAACTTTATACCCACTAGATGCCTTAAAGGCTTTATCATGTATTACAAGTTTCTCGTTTCTTTGTTTATTCACATGCTGCACTTTCTAAAAACTGAACAAAATTAAAGATAAATGTTGGTGTTTGGACAAATGTAGTACATCATGTTGAAGAATGAGCATATTCTCTGTCCAGACATGAGTCACTGCAGCTGCATTCTTATCCAAAACATTTTTCATTAACTCCCTGAAGAAAATTTGAAGATTAGACCAAATGTATTTCAGATCACCCTTGTTAAGATGGACAGAAAAATACATCATTAAACTGATAATGACTAAAGTAGAAAGAATACACTGCAAATATTTTGAATGTTGAACTTTTAATTGGTCTAACCACAAGTATTTTTGTCGTGCATAAAGCAGAGACACAAAGCAGGGAAATAAAATAAAAATATACAAGGCAACAGTTAAACAGTTAAAAGATGCTCAGAGATGCATTGCAGCTGTTAGCCATAAATTCAAAGCTGTAACTGAGGTGTTACTGGAATGTATCGCATTAGTGGTACCTGACTGCCCATTTGCCCAATGGAGCACAAAAAGCTTCTCCTCCATTGTTTAATTTATTCAGTGTCAAGGGATCAGTCCCCAAGAGACTAGAAATACAAGTTGCTTTATGTGGTTAAATCACAAGACCACCACAACACTCAGACACACTCAGGAGAGCACGTAAATTCATATACCAGCAAGAAAGAGACAACAATAGAGGAGGGGTAAAATGAGTTTTTTCAAGAAAAGAGCAGATTTCCTTTTCTAACCCATTATAAATGATTGCAATTTATTGCTTACATTAGTGAGTTGGGTCTGACTGCAAGAAGTACTTCCTATTGACCTCGCCACAACAGTAAATAGGGAGGGTAGGACTGCAGGTTCTGTTTTGAAGTGAGGAGATTTCATCAGAATTGCGCCATAGCAGCTTTGGTTTTACAAGCTGGATCCAAATCAAAGCAATTAGACTATAATGTGCTTCATAAACCTGAAAGAGAAGGGCCACTGAGGGGGAAAATGGCAGAATTACATTAACATGTTCAAAGATTTGCAGGGGAGTTCAAGCCATACTAAAGAGAAAATGAAATTACGAGGCCATAGCTTTGACAATATGCCTTAAACTCACCTATGCAGCACTGCAATAGAGAGTAATACACACATGCACTTACATATCCATTCCCTGTTTTTCATTTTCCCCTGATTGTAACCACAAAGGGTCTATAGTGTATGTAACAAAAAGCAATTTTAAATAATGCACACTGCCAGTTAGCAAAGATGCTAGTTGGTCCAGTGCCAAAAAGACTCAAGAAAGCTGAGCTAATAGTAAATGCTTTTATTCAAATGACTTATAGGAATGCTAAAGGAACACTGGTTGATATCAGACAAATTTCTACAAGTCTGACCAAAAACGTGTAATTTGTTTATTGAAAAATGAAGTGATATTATGAAGTTCAACAGAGATCAGTTATAACTGAGATTCTGATGAAATGACAGCATGTAGTATTGAAAAACTGAGACTCTATGCCTGAACATATCTCGCTATTTCCCATGTCACTTAGTGATTGTTAAATAAATCATGTTGCCTTAATGTGACATCATTAGCGCCATAAAAAATACAGATATGAAAATGATGCCAGGACAACTAAAGACATTCTGCAAAGCCAAATTCTTCTATCTCTGAAATAAATATGATCATGCCAGGGGTAGTGATTTTACACAGCATGTGGTGTGTTGTGATGTGTTGTTTTGCTAAATTTCTTGCTTTGATGATAAAATTGGAGAATGTAACTTTAACAACTGCACAAACAGGATGTCCTCAAGCCTGTCAACCCTCAATCCAAGTTACTACAGGAGGTAGATGTGCAGCAAAATTCCTTCACAGAGGTATAACATTTCCTCCAACCTAATCCCTTGCCCACACAATAAGAACCATAACAGATAGAGGCCACATCTCATCCATGCCCTCATTCTGGACGGGACCTTATCTTCAGGGAAACACATTTCAACTCAGCCTGTCCTCATGCAAGAGACCGGCTTGCTGACGGTGGGCTCCTAGGGCTTAACCGGGGCTTACTGCACCTCCTTTCCCACCTCAGAAACTCTCCATCTCTCCCAGCCCCCTACTCAGCACCGACATCCAGTCCTTGCACCGGTCCCTCCATGAGGCAAGACACTAGCTCTGCACAAAGAGGTATTTACAGAGCCTGTCTAGTTATTAAACTTTAATCTCACTAAGAACAGCATATTCTGACAATGAATTATAGATGACAGGTTTGAGTCTCCAATATGACCTCCACTCCACTAAACTCACAATGGTGGGGTTTAATAAACTGTATTATCAACTGAGTGTGGAAGCTGACTCCACCTAGATGGAGTTTCAAACATATAGCAAATATATGTACGTATAAGGGAGGAGGGAGAAGAGAAATCTAATCTTAATGTGAATTACAGCTACAGGGGGTCAGGCTACAGCCAAATTTGTGTGCGTATATGCAACATATATCATGCTGAAACATGCACACAACTGATAGACCAGAGCAATTATGTACAAGGTAGCATAAATTTAGCCACAGCAACTTGTCAGTAACTCAACAGCATTTAATTTGTTGAGTCTTTGGGGAGCTCAACATTGGCTTTCCCCATCTGTCAAAATTGGCAACAAACAGTAAATGAGTTTTGAAATTCATCGGAGACCAATTGTCCTTCCTTCAAATTATTTCATCAACAATCCCCTGAGATGACAAATAAAGAGTATCCTTCAGAAAACACTGTCCTCTGTGAAATACTTTTCAAAAGGTTATTTCAATACTGACTTTTTTCTCCCCTGTGGGTCTTATCATTTGTTGAAATATTACTCAGCAATATAAAACTTATAAAGATAACAAGACAAATGTGTTTTCTAAAAAGCAAAATTTGAAATATTATGATACTAAATGACTAATCAAACAAAACTTTTTAAGAAACCTTTAATCATTATATTACCAGGTCATAAGTTACATGTATTCATCCATTTGCTTTCTAATTGTAATTTTGTTTTATTTAGTTTGTGCAACATTTCTTCATTATATTTGAGCAATAAAACCACTGTTAGTGTGGCAACTAAACCTACTTCGTCAGGATTGGAAAAAGGTCAGAGTTTGGGTACAAATAAACTCCATCATATCATTAAGGTATTACAAATTAGGGAACAGAAATTCCCTGTTGTAGTATGTGTACCCAGGATAATAAACTAATGCTAAAAACTACCCTCTGTAGGTATAAGATGTGTCAAAGTTGGTGACCAAACAGCTGTTCATGTTTAAAGCTTTACCATATGGTAATCCAGACATGCAACACTGTTAACTTTACCAAATCAGTAAATAATTAAAGAAGAATAGGATAAAGAAAGACAATATTCTGAGGATTAGCAAGAGATTGCTTGTTAAATTCATCCTACAAAGATTTCCTTTATCTTTTCACTTTTCTACTTCCATTTATTAACTAATGGTAAGGTTAGGAATGAAAAATAAACACTTGGGGTAGTAAGAGTACATAATTAGATTAACAGTAGGTGTTCAGATAGGTCTTTCTAAACATGCATTTGATGCTACTCTGTTAAGGAGATGTGAACAAATGTGCATATTGCCACTTTTTATAAGAGACTGAATTAAAAAGTCAGGTGGCAGCGCTGAGGTTGTGTGACCTAGAGCTGGGATGACTTCCTGTATTGTGGGGCTGTTCCATGTAGTTGAGACCAGGCAGGGACCTCTTATTACAGACTGGAATCCTGCTACTAAATTGTAGGGCATGGCCGTTGACTCCCTGATTCTGGGGTAATAGGATCCAGGGTCATCATTATCAAGTACAAAAGACCTCCATCGTGGAAGCTTTTAGGGTCTTCAAACAGCTGTTTTTTTCTCCCAAAAACCACATTCCACTCCCATCCCTTTTGTACAAGGTCCCCTCCCCACACAGCTAATCCTGCCCTGTTGGTATTTATGAAAAACCCTGAAGTAAACATCTTGCAGCTGTGGACACGATGGGAAAAATACAGGTTGGAGAACTCACAATAGCCCCATCTACATATGGAGTCAATGGATGGTCACTCAAACTAAATCTGTACAAAAAAAGAAAAAAAAATACATGCATACATAGAAAATAGATGCACAATTTGTAATGAATAAAAAAACTAATAAATGAAAGGATATATGCTTGTCCCTTTGTCTCGTTCTGTGTTCTACAAAAAAGAAACAACACTTTAAAGTAGCACACCAGCAGGAAAACCAGCAGTAGCTGTCATCTTTGGACTTGACTGTCAGCATGGAAGATGCACAACAATGTGCAAGCAAGCAGAGAATAGAATTGTACTTGCAGGTAAATGGCAGGTGGTTATGATGAGTGCTATGGCTATTGTGCCGAGCAGGCTTTGCTTAGCCCCGTAAAAGGTAGGAGGTGGGTATGAAAGAAGATTACTAAAACACCCTCATGGGCTCCCTGTGTGGGCCTCATGGAATTAAAAGCCTGATCGCTGCCATTATCGTTGCTAAAGTGCATTTAGAGGCAAAATAAACCTTAAGCAGCCTCCCCTAGTGATGAAAAACAGAAGAAACTCAGCATCAAAAATTGCATTACCAGAAATTCAAATTTAACAGAAAAAGTATCAGTTCTTTCATCACAGTGGTAGAGTTTCACAGGGGTCATAATTGTACAATTTCCATTTAAATGAGGTTCACAGATCACTGTAGGAGCACAGAGTTGCTTGTGCTTTGACAGAGTGATAAAAAAATACAATATAAACAAAGCCACTGAAACTAGTACAGCAACATAAATAAGTAAACTCTTAATTTTGAGACAGTTATTTGTGATATAAATATCACCATGGCATCCTAAGAAAAATAAGAATTTACTTCTTCTTTAATCGAACATCACTGTGGCAGCATTGAAGCAGAATTTGAATAGGTCTGCACAGAAAACACTGCATGTGAGGCCAAGGCATTTGGGCTGCTGCAATTGGTTGTGATGTAAACCCCAAGGGGCCAAACCAGAGCATGGTCTTTGGGTCAGACACGCTCTGCTCTCTGGTTTCTTTTCTTTATGTGTTTTTTTTTTCTCTTCCAGCTGTCTCAAGTAGTGATTACAGGGGTTCTTGTTCCCTTCAGATGGTGGCAGCCTTTATGTGGCCTTGCGCTGTATACATGTCCAGTGTCATCACAAAGAGGAAAGGTAGGCGAGCCCACAGTGGATTAGGTGGGCTTGACTTGGACAATGCTGGAAAAGTAGCTTATATCCAAGTGAAAAATTGCACATAAAATGAAAGCTAAAAGTATATCAACCTGGCTTTCACAAAAACAGCTTCTTGTCCTCAAAAGCAAGAGCAAGCAAGCAAACTGAACACTGCAGAGAAACAGCACATTAATTTTATGCTACAGTAGAAAGTAAGCAATACACAGCCACATTCAATAATTTCAGTTTTGATACAACCGCATAGATTGCTACCTCTAAATTGTGCAGAGGAGGAGCTGCAGAAGGATAAACATAGCATTTTATAGTTTATAAGTTGTAAAATAGTGACATGAATACAAATGTACTTAAACACCGACAACATTGAGAGATTGTCTTTAAAACACAGGGCGGCTTTGGGATACATGCAACAACTATGTCCTCCTGAATTCACTGCACACTATCGCAACACAGATTTATCACTGAACTTCTCTCCACAATATAATTGGTGCTATAAATTTACAAAGACTCACAAAGGAATTTACAGGGCTGAGCACACCAAGACTATAAAGGAGCTTTCTGGATTCATGAAGCAGTAACTCTGTTACAAATCTAACAACTATTAAATTTGAAAATGACAGTTTCTCATTTGCTGCTTTCAGCAAAACAGTTTGATGGAAAGATTGGAGACAAATAAAAAAAAGATTCAGAGGTGTGCTAGGAAACTGAATGGACATAATGGTATTTTTGGGAGAATGATTATGGAGACATTATATAGGTTATATATGTCATTATTTATTAATCATGCCACATGTGCAACCCTGATGAGATGTGGAATATGTCTTTCTCTTGTCAATATTCTTTTATCAGAAGGCAATAAACTCACGTTAGCTCAAGTCCCAAATGCCGGCCTCTGCTCTAATATTAAAACCTGTGGGGGTTTTATCAGAGCCCAGGGCCCAACAAGCAAGTGAGCATAAACCATGGAACCTCGGCGCATTTCTTAGCCACATTACCCTGCACCCACCAACCCAAATTTCATTACAAACTCATTACTGAATGGAGCTCAGCCATGAGAGAACAGCACTGAATCATAAAGCAGCAATTTAGCACCGGATTCGGGAGCACATTTACCTGTATATTAGCCTGGACTGCACTATAAAACCTGATTCTCTGTTTCAGACAATCTCCATTGACTGTCAGTTCTTTTTACTGGCATGCTGTGTAACTTTTATGTTATTTCAATACAAAGTAAAATACACAAACTGATGCAAGCATTTAGTTCAAACCACTGAAGAAGTTCAGCACAATTCTTCACTGTTACAAATTCTTATATATTTCTTTTTTATAAAATCCATTTCAAAATGATGCATAACAAGTCTGTTTCAGTTAATGTGTTTTATGCAGGTAATGTGTTTGGTTAAATGTAGTATAATGCCCAATGTGAGCAACATAAAATGAGTTTATATCTGTTTTTACAGTGCTTTGTAAAAAAGAAGAAAGTGTGATGACAACCGTCAGCAGCAACTCATTATATTGATAAAGAGAGCAGTTTTCAAAACCACAGGTCATGCCCTTTTTCCACTGTGATATTTGATCAATTGACATGCTTCCTGTGTTTTCTTTGTTTTATTACAATCATCAATATTCAGCTCAACAATGGAAAATGATGTAATCAATATATTTATGCACTTACCTAGTTGGGACAAGATCCCCCAAAGGAGTCATTGGGAAGCAAGAAAAGGGGAAAAAAAAGGAAAGACAAAGAAAGGGAAATTAGGAATGTTAGTGATTAGGCTATATGTGTCCTGCACAACCAAATGACTTAAATAAACGTGATTTGATTTGCCGCTATTTCTTAGCAGAACTACACACTACAGCAGCAAATGGATCTATTTTAAGACTGAAGAACAAGATTAAAATTTTTAATGTTTATGACATTGATATGCTGTTTTGTGATAAAAACAACACATTTTCAGACTACTGGACAAACATTATGTGGGTTAAATCCTTTTGAGCACGAGACTAGGCTCCAATTCCTCAACAATTGTTTGGAAAAGATACAGTTCCTAATTAGATAGAAAGTTTTATTAGAAAAAAAAGAGCATGATAGAAAAACTAAATCCACCACTAACCAACTGAATATAAACTGCAAAAAGAAAGAAAGAAAAAAGGCCAATTATTCTTATTAGTGACCACTGCGTACAGTAAAAAAAGAAGAATTGTTCTGTCAACTGATAACCAAAAGATGAACAAGACTGCTTTGTTAAATTCAGAGGGGACATATTGACTTTCTAAGGATATAATATATCAGCAAAGAATGAAGAAACGATCCATTTTTTATGTTAGTGACCAATCCCCATTTCCATTTTTATAACCGCAAAAAGATCTGTTTAAAAGCCGCTGTCTGTTCTAATGAGATGTCACTTGATTTAGGGTCAGGGAGCTTGAAGACTACAGTGTTTCACACAAGCAGCTCTGACAGTCAATAGAAATCAATACAGCCGATGCAATTATTAATACAGTCCAACGCAGTTAGACGTGAATGAGACAGATGACATTAGGGCAGATTGATCTAGAGGAAAATGGATTTCATAAAGCACTCAATGCCTTCATTATATTCAACACAAAGGAAAGGCTGGGGAGGCTTGAAAGGTGCTGGTTGCTGCAATTCTTTGCTTTCTAGTACACCATCATAAAAGGTAATTATGATGTTAAATCTAAACATTGGATTACACACACTCATGTTGTCATGTTACTTTTTGCTGTTAATCTGATTTATGTTACACTGCCAGGACTGGTTAATCTAAATATTTAACAATAATGAAACAATGTGTGCTTTGCCACATTTACAAGCAGCAGCATTTTCTAATAAAGAACATTCCAAGAAAGTAACAGACATTAATACGGAGTTAACACCTAAAACAATAGCACATGTCACTCATTATTATAGTGACTGTTTCATTGAAACAATGCAGGGAATAATGTGCATTCATTACATTGATGCTAAAGAACAAAGACATGTTCAGTAAGAAGCTTGTGTGTCTCAGGTGTCAGTCCCAAATGAATATTCACCCTGCAGATGAACCCTGCTCCCGATGGGCCCATGGCACTAAATAACACAGCATTAACACCGGTAAACCAAAACACAGCTTCATGTTTGGCTTGTTTGAGGGTTTGTGTAAATAACCTCTAGCATCAGCTTTAAATATGGTAGACCAATAAAATTGGCTCATTGTGACAAAATCCCTGCTGCGACCTAAATATTAAACATTATAAATCCAGGATGTTTGTTTTTCATTTCATGAATATTATCTGTAGTTTATTTGATTTTTTGAAAATCTAAATAATGAAGGTGCCAAATGTGAAAATTACCATCAGAATGATTACACACTGCTTCTCAAAACAATAACTAAGTGCATACACAGTACATTTTTCATTTTTAACCCAGACATAATGAACTACCATGACCCAGAAGATTAAGTGCCAATAATATATTACCATTAGGACAAAAAAACAATAAAATATATGAAATAAAACCTAAACAAACTCTTGACTCAAACCACGTCTCAAAATGTGCTTGTCCTATTAACTCAAACAAAAGAAAAATAAGTGATTGTTTTATTTCAAATACCACATCCCATTTTATGATACCCAACAAGTAACACACCTTTAAAAAAAAAAAAAAAAAAAGCTGGTGGTGAACAGCTGGTGATCAGTGCTAAGTCTTCTGTAAGATGCACATAATCCTTGCAAGCAATTAACATTTTGCATTCAGCCCTCCTTACAACAGGTTAAAGAGTAGGTTGTTGAGCTGGTGAGCTACTGAGATGGATTGAAATTGTTGACTAAAACACATGGACTTTATAGTTTGTGTTTTGGTTTTTTTTGGTGCTGGTGTTTCTGGGAAGTCAGTATATTTTTTTTCCAGTGATTTATTACTTTCCCCTTCCACCCATCTATCCTTTCTCTTTTGCCCACTTTTCCAAGCAGCGTCCTGAGGCGAGAGGTGGGGGTACACCCTGGACAAGTCACCAGTCCATTCTTTTGTCCTCTCGCAATTAATATAACTTTCTATCTGAACATTGAGCCAGTGCTTGTTGCTTTTCTCTGTCAGTCACTGAATTGTTCCCTTATGAGGGTGTGGTCAGGAGCAGCTCCTGAAATGGCATATTTGTTGAAATAAAACAGACATGTGAGAATAATAATTGTTTATGATCTTGCAAGAAAGAACAACATAAAATGTATTTTGGGGATTGTTGTGGAAATATACAACATCTCTTAGGCATAATGTATTTTTTTATATAATTTAGCGATGTCAGTTTAGCAACCTGTAACAGAAGAGAAAAGCCTCAGGATGTGTGCGAGCAGCGAAGGGTATAAACTGTATGAGTCAGAGTGTATCCGGAAATGTGACAGCAGCTGGTTTGTGAGCCAAGCAGAGACTGCTTCTCTGCCATGGCAAAGCAGAAGATGACTGCAAGGCTGGCCCATCTCCACACAGGAACAGTACAGAAACATTAAGTAATTCACACATTCATGCACAAAAATACACACTTTCCAAAAACTGATGGGGGCTTTTTTTTTTTTTTTTTTTTTCTGGAGACACACATACAGGAAGACGATTTTAAAAAGTTTGCATTCCTACATGTTTCTGCAAGCTACTGATGCTTCCTTGAACTAATCCAGTATTTACTGTAAGAAGTAAATCCTGTGATGTTAAAGCTCTAATAACACTCAATCCTATTTCTGCTGAGTCTATTCCTAACCTTGAAAAGGATTCAAAAATCTGGGAACACCACCTGGTCAAGCACAATATTCAGAAATAAGTTTCAGTTAAGTTTGGACATTTATATCAGTTTTCCATCCAAAAAAACAACAAAAAAATAAGTGTGATAAGGTTGATCAGCCCTAACAATGTGTTTCCATTAGTCTAAATCAGAATCTGATCAAGGCACTATTTAAATGAGATGAATTCAAGTCAGCAAAATTCTAATCTAAATGATACCGCAGCTGTAATTACATATCAGAGACTCAGCTCCGCAGATTAGAACAAGAAAGGCTGAACATAGTTTTTCATTTTAATCACCAGTGTCTGACTGTATGTGGAACAGTACTAATAATTCTTTAATTAACATGTTGAGAGTAGCAGAGGGCACCAAATCTCCCCTCCTCCACCTCAGGCTCATGCCCCAACTTCAACACAGATGCACAAATTAACACGCAATCACAGCAACGTCAAACACTTTTTTTTAAAGGAAAGAGACTTTGATTTTAGCACTAATCAGGTAATTAAAAGAGTGAAAATTTAGACAAAGGTTGATTAAGTACTTCTCATACACAGACAATACATGTCAGTATTCACATATAAATATCAGCATAAATGAAACTTTAATTTCAGATGGCATCTCTACGTTTAATTACACACATTTTTCATGTTTGGAAATTAACTAACAGCTTATCTTGTCACCCTATGATGTATGTGCAGTCAGATTATAAAGTCAGGGTGAAGATAACAATGAGTAAATTAATAGAAAAATAATACAAAGTGTGAACTACAAACTATTCAGACATGTTAAGTGTTAAAAACAGAAGACGTCATAATTATTGGCCTGTATTAAGCTCCCACGGTTTCATTGTTGTTGTTTAGGTTAGCCTGGTGACAGAGCCATGGCACCACATTTCCCTCTCCTCTCCTGCTCCCTCTGCAGATATGAGCAGAGCAGAGAACAGCTGGTGAAAAGAGATAAAGTCATGTTCTGAGTGCTTTCCTATTCCAATCTACCTTACACTGCTCACCCAAACGCTAGAAGCACAATGATAGAAGTGTGAGCGGCAGAAAGTAGATTAAAGAAAACAGAATTTTCACTACTTTACAGTTCACGTGAATGAGACTGATGAAGTGGAGAGGTTTACATCCACTGTGAATGCATTGGTTAAATACTGTATGCACCATTTGATTTTCATTACTGTTAGTTAGTACCTGCACAATTATGCATCAGTCATCTTTTCTCTTTCTCTGAAACTTGGATAGAAAGTATAACAATATAATGTGAGCGCCAACAAAACCATCCCCCATAATCTTAATGTAATTAGCTTTTGCCTTGCTAGGGAAGGGACCGGTAGCAAAAAGGTGACAAAGAGAATCATCTTCAAAGGTTACTCCCCTCATTTTTTGTGTGTGTTTTTGTTTTTATTGCCTTTTCCTTCATAATAAGTCCATCTGTGTCCTAAGGTCATGATCAAAGCATCCCCGAGGAAGGACACTTAAATCACATCAATAAAACATTTTTATACAATTTTAGCACATGAACTGAAAATTGAGAATGACATAATTTCTCAATAATTGTGTTGGCTTTTTTAATATTTTATGATTAGAAGCCATTAGAGATTTGTTCTGCAATCTAATACTCCATTATTACATGGATGGATGTCTGGTCTCTGGAACACATAATGACATTTAGAACAGTTAAAAAAAATAGTAGGTGAAGTGCAAGAATCTGCATGAAGACTTCTGTATGCAAAACGCATTGTTCTATCCATCCATCCATTTTTTTTTCTTTTACCAGCCGTTTTCTTTCTGGGTCACAGGGGAGCTGTTGCCTATCTCCAGCAGTAATTGTGCGAGAACCAGGGTACACCCTGGACAGGTCGCAAGTGATTCTGTATCTATAAGAATTTAAAATAGAATAGAATTCTTCTGTAAGGCGTCAAATATAGAAACTCCATAAAAACAACAACAACAAAAAAACATCTCATTTCAGGCTAAAAATATACCAGCTGGAGAGATTAACAAATATCTGGACACCGAGTTGCCATGTTTAGACACAATAAAGACTCTAAACGACTCAGTAGGAGAGTTCCCAAATATAGCTTGCAGTTTCCAAGAGGCATTGAATCATCACAGGAGTTATTTAAAAAAAATAAATCCAAATAAATCACAAGAGTGATCAATCTTTTTGCTTGGGCCCACTGGTTTATACTGTCACCCACGGCCAGTTGGCAACTGGTTTGGACTGAGGAATTGGAACTCACAAGTTTGTTAGGGTAACTCTTTTGCAGCCATGGCAAGAGGTTAACGAAGCAGATGGTAGTAAACATGCAGGTCAGTGATGATCTGAATCTACACCTCAATATAGGAAAATAGTATTTTAACTGCTGCTCAAATGGGCGCATAAATCTGGAGTCAGAAATGAGCACATATGGCAAAAAAGCCAACATGTGGCAAATGGGCAGCTTAATTTATCTTCAATAGCCTTTGCTGTACTGCCAAAATGAAGTGTTACCATGGCAACAAAGTTGCAATTAGGGGAAGTAGTTCAACTCTCCAATCATTTAAATAAATCAATCTTTTGTTCGGCAGCATTGCCAATAGAGTATAATGACCTATGTTATTTTGGTGAAAAAGACCATTTGAAGTGAAAATAAAAATAGAAAATCTGATGTTAGACATAAATTTAGTCTTGCAATCATGAATAAATTCTGCAAACACTAATCACATGTTTGTAAAGGGGTGGCAACATGGATAGACATAAAATGATTTTGCTGACAAATATACAATCTAATTTCAAGATGAAGACAATGTACAGATTTATTTAACAACATTTAATAAGCTCTACTAAAAACAATGTGTTACTTTACACAAAAAATCGATTTCAAGTACACAAATATCTACACATCTCTTACAAGTCATAGATTTTCATAAAATATTATCTGCAGTGTACATCTTAATTTACATGTTTTAACACACCACTATGTTGTAACTTGTATCAGCAGTTTAAATATGACAAAACCTTTTTACTGACTGATTTTTTTTTTTTGTCCCCCATGTATGATAGTCTCTTTTTCTTTCTCTAACCAGCTGTTTGCCTTAATTGCTCCTCCACTTGCTACTGTCAATCTAACATGGCACCACCCTAACTGCCGATGAATTGATGACAATAATGGTAATCAACTGACACAATGGAAGGAGATTACGAACTGAAAAGGTTGATTTCTTCTCCATAACAGAAGCAGAAAGAGAAATGAGAGAGGGTCGTGTCCCTTAAAACAGACAGGATTTTCATTATATTCTAAACAAACACAACAGCTGTAGAATTAATCCTAAATGGGGAATGTAGCTTGCACTTAGACCATCTGGCATAGTGGAGCATATTAAGATGACGACAGAATTGGCCGACTGAAACTGATGAGCGCACACTGAGTGCGAAGCTTCTATTTTGTCAGGGTTGTTGTCTGGGTAGATAGAGATATTGAACACTTGAATGTGAAGTAATAGAGGCTTTTACTAAAGCCATTTTAAGAAAGGTGCTGTTAGTGCCCTCTGGCTGGCCCCATGATAGCTTGTCTTTGCTAGGAAAAGAGGAAAAACATCAACTACATATCAGCTACAAACAACATGGATGCACTGCTGTCCTCTGGGCTGAGAGAGTTAACAAAGGAGGGTTTAATATGTTTTCAGAAGCCAAAACTGCAAAGGCATAAGTGCACAAGTATAGCAAGCTTTTAAATATCTTCCCTCAGTTTGATGTTTCACCTTTCTTCCATATCTAAACTAAAATGCCAGTGTAAGAAAAAAAAATGTGAAGCTACAATTGCCTTACACAAGTCTTGCACATCTGCTACATCACAAATGAATGTTGCTTAAAATGTTCTCCCTTTCACTATGTTGCACTCTGTTTTCCTCCCTGGCAGAAAGACACAAAGAAGCAGAAGATTGGGTTTGGCCCATCAAGGACATAATGGTGCTGCTGGAGAAATATTAGATCTCAGCTACAGCTGGGGTACAACAAGCATGTGGCTCCTCCATGGGGACCAACTTCAACCACCTAATGCAATCAACCCAACAAATCACACATATGTCTGTGAGAGTGGGTGGGTGGGTGAGCAACTACCTACCTACACACGTACACACAACACAACCCACAAACACGTCTCAGAAATCTTGCCATAAGTCAAATCATCATCACTCAAATTTGATTTGGGTTCAGGGTGTTCTAACTGCAATTTTATTTATCAAAACAGTCAGACATTGTTTTTTTTCTGCTCGGTACTTCTGGGTCAAATAGTATTTACTGACTGAAGGATAGTCCAGGGGAGGTGGAGAGGGCTGTTGGAGCTGATGGGGGTGAAATTCAGATGTCAATGGGCAATCTGTATAATGACAGTTATAATGGTGACACACATACATGCTCTGGAAGGCCCACAAATCACTCATTCTGAAAGTGATACACACACAAAAAAAAAAAAAATGGAAGCACAATGGTCTATGTTTAAACATGATCAAACAAGGGTTACATGCTTGTACACTCACATTTTGCACCACATACATATTTATCCCACTGGCAGCAATCTCATTTTCACTCAACTAATTAACTAAAATGATTTTGTTTGTTTTAATAGTCACAGGAAGAAGACTTTACGTTCTGCTGGAACCAAACAAGTTACAGTTTCCTGAACATTTGTAACTGTACATTTTGTTTTCTAACTGACCACTGACCTTCACTAACTGTACATAATCACAGTCAAAGGGATCTTGTGTTTACAAAGACCAAAGATAATTTCAAGGGTAAACAAAACAAAGCGACCCAATCTCCGTGTAATCATACAAAGCACACAACCTCCCCTGAAAAATGACATTTCACATGCATCCAATCCCATGTGCCAGAATGTCCATCTGTTGTTGTAAATTATGAATGAGCCATTAAAATTTTATCTACATTGAATGACTTTCATTTTTTAATTATGGGGCACTGAGGTATTTAATCCTCTGAAATTAAAGTCTTAATTTTCTCAGAAGAAATGTGCAAAATTTGGAACAATTTCTTTGTGAAGCAAAAGAGGTCTACAGAGTTCAGTGCAGGAATTCAGATCCAGTGCAGCTACCCTTTATTCTGCACATAAATGCTGCCACCTGGTGATATATTAGCGGCATCCCATGTTCATGCACTGAAGCTGCTTTGCAAATCTGAGCCATACAAATTACACATGAATCTGATTGGAGCTTTAAAATCATAAACCTCCAATGCAACATTTCTGTTTCTAATTGGAATGCTGACCAGCTGTACATGGGCACTAACGGTCACAGTAATCAAGAGCAGTGCTGATTTAAACAAGCACGCATGCATCATTCATTCACGTTTCCTGGTACATCAATCAAAATGGCTGTTTTGGGTGGTAGGGTTAATGGTATTATTTGTCATGCCAAGGACGTGAGCATGCGTGCCCATTGGATGTGATGTCTTTATTAGCGGGCGTGACAGCAGCCAACTCAGTGTCTCCTCCATGTGGAGCAATGCCAACCTGCTTAAACCCTCAGGGTTGTTTAACTGCCATGTACACACACGGACAAATACACAGTCTTAACGGTAACCGAGACAAATCTTTTGAAGTAAAGACAAAAACTGTTAAAATAATAATCACTCCTAGTAATTATTCTGATATGTATTTATTTAAAATCAATTATAGTTATGCAAATGCACACAAACATGTAAAAAAAAGAGAAAAGAACAAAAAGTTAACACCTTCTTCTTTCCATAGTGAAGGTCTAAATATATGTTGCTGGGACTGCAGGTTTGTTTCAAGGATCGTACACCCTGCAAGGATAATTTTTCTGTGATGTCACAGCTCATCAGCGTGCACCAGGTTTTATCACCAGGGTGCATCACGTACATCTATAGGTGTTGATTATGTGAGCATGCATCAACATAATCAAAATCATGAGAAGGGCTGTTAGAAATGTTTTGAAAAATCACATACAAAAATAATGCTTCAAAGATAAAACTTAGAAGAACATAAAGAATGTCTGGAAGCATGAATAAAGACCAAGTTGCTGTCACAGAATCAGACATGGTTTGCTGAGATGACAGTAAGATTGCACTACACTTAGTTACTATCCCTAGGGTCTGAATTATCAAGAGTATATGAGCAATTAATTTTTCAATGAAAATCAGAACAAAAATAAAACTGATAGAAATCTGTTTAGGAATTAGAAATGCACAATTCATCATTGTTTTCATTGTTAAATTTTGAAATAGTACCTTTTTTATGTCTGCATTATCATAGAAATGTACCCTATTAGGCACATGTGAGCACCGAAGTGGGGGAAGAAGTTGTTAATCTTGTTAGTTTCCTCTACCTCTGAGCAGCCTCTGCCACCAGCTCCCATCCTGGAAGGAGGGGGACAATAATAACCCAGAGACACCCAGGAATGTTCACCGCTGCAGGCTAAAAGTGCAGATGTGCAGATGTGAAACTTGTTAATATGCAACTCTGTTTTTTTTTTTAACCCTCCTTCTCAAATGATATTTTAGTTTAGTACAACAGATACTGCTGAGTGCTGGAATCCTGAGTCAGAGAAAACCAAAATACATACTGCATTGCAAAATTCCATACTACAGCCAAGAATTAAATTCACTTGCTGTGAAATACTTTTTTCTCCTGTAGTTTCAATTTGAACAAAGTTAGCAAAAAAAAAAAAAAGAAGAAAACATTTAAATCAGTCAGCAAAATATATATATATGAAACAATCCTGAACCAGCACTGTTATGCGGAACCCAGGATTTCTGACATTGCAGATAATATCTAAACACAGTAAGAACACTATTTACATTAAACCTATTTGTCACAGATCAGTCACTGGTCTTTCTGATAAAAATGTGATTGTGTTTGAAAGTACACAATTATCCTCTAAGGTGAGAACACGTCACTCCGGAAAACTTAGGGGATTGTCCTGGTTGACTGATAAATTTAAGTGTTGTCAATATTGTTGTGTGCAATTATAAACTAACTTTTTTTTTCTTTTCTCTGATATAAGACAGCATCTTTTTCATGCTATAGATGTGACAACAAGCCTCTAAGCCCAAACACCACCTGTGTATTATTCATGCCTTGTTTCTAAACTAAAACATTGCACCAAAATCTGACCTATACCATTTTAATCTAACAGTTTCTTTGCAACCAGTGTTCCCTGATCATGTTTTTCCTGTAGATATATTATTTTCCAAGCGCAACTGGTAATGTTATTTATATTAGCATGCACATTTGGTGTTGGATGGATTGCAAAACAGAGGCCATTAGTTGATAATATGCTGTCTGTTTCTCTCTGTTACTCATCTCTAAATTGCATTAATGTGGCACGCTCATCTGGGAAACTGTTTGTCTTCCTGTCTCACTTTATGTGCAAGTGTTTGTGTGTTGTTCAGCCCTCTATGCTTTCCCCTGGGAAACGCTGTGCTACTATGTCTCTCTTGTCAATTTTATAAAAGTTCATACCAAGCTGAAATTTCACTAGAATACAAAAAATCTGAGCATTGGCCAGTAATTGAACTGCTTTCCAGACCCAGTGTTCATGTTTACAGCCATTATTCACCTACAATGCACCCTCTGTGCAAAGCCTAATACCGACCTGATGGGATATACTTAACAAAAGGAATGCATATCAAAGCCTATCAAGAACAAGTGAATGTATTTTGGCATTCTTTTTCTTTTTATCATTCCAAGCAAACAATAAACAAAGGCTTGGAAAGCTAAACCATCAATACAGATTCTTTGAACAACAACTACTCAATAAGATCAATGTTTTTAGCTCTAAACCAGTCTATGGGATGAATTAAAATGCCTTATCCCTCCCCTTGTACCCCCATAGCTGGTGTGTGGCAGAGTGAAGACATATGGTCGTATGTGTCCTCCTACCCCACCCTGTGGTCTCTCTTTGACATGCTCACACTGTCTTGGCAAAGAGGAAGGTAGACAAATAGAAGAGAAGCAGAGAAAAGGGAGAAAATGGGCCGACCCTGATCACTTCAGTGCCACATTATTGTAACCTCTGTCCACTATGTGATTTATAAGGTCCAAAGAGGTGAATATTTTATTGTAATGCATCTAGGTTAATATTGCAGCTTGGTGTCTGGAGCATTAAGCGAGATCATGAATTCACAGAGTTTATTTTGCCAGAGTCTAATCAATCAGGGCATACAGTGGGTGGAACAGCTCAGAAAATAGCTCTGTTCTCATTACACAGATAAATCTTACAACCTATATTATAAATTACTCACCAACCCAGAGCTCCATTCTGCTAACCTTCATTCCCTAAGTAAAGATGGGGTCAGTAATAAATATTTGGTTTTATGGTAAAATGTGGGCAACTGTAATAACTTAGACGGGGCAAATCGTTCATAAAGGCAGTATAAAAATGCAGCATATTCTCTTTCCTGTTGTAAGGTCTTTATTATGAAACCTAAACCTCTGAACTGAGACAGACCCCAAAGGAAAACCAGCCTGATACATAGTATAAATATAACAATACAGAGTAATATAGACTGTCATGAATAGAATTACATTTACACCTTCGAAATGTATTGCTTTGAACTGCCTTGGAAGTCATTTTGACAGACAAACAATTTTGCAGGCAAATTTATTCAAGAAATAACAATGATTAGTTTTGTTTTGTACACACCCATAAAAGTCCATCTTGTTTGCTGTGGCAATGGTAAGAGGCTTATGTATGTAAAATTTAGTCAGTGACAGGATGAGAGACAAAAAGCTGGACCTGCCAGGAGCTAAAGCTCATCCCATGTTCACAACATGTCTCGGAAGAGAGGGATGACTCATATTCAGATGTAACATGTCTTCGTGCTAACCAGACTTAAAACACACTCATCAAAGTCACAGGGCAGCAAGTTTTGACAAATAAGACAATGTAATGCCAGCTGCTTACATGACGTATGATGAATTAATCGTCTAATATATAAACTGGTCATACACGTGTTCAACAGTGACTTTATAATTTGCACATTCACATTGCTACAGTTGGACAAACTCAGAAGAGAAGAAACAGGGAATCCAGCCAAGAACACAAAGATGGGCAAATGGTGTTGATCATCTGGTGAAATGACATTAAGTGTAGTCAGGCATCATGTCTACATACTTCAGCTATTTATTTTTTTAACTCTTTAGGTAAGAAAAATACATTTTTTGGCAAAAACACCCAGCTTGTCCGCATGTTGTTTAGCATCAAAATACAAAGCTTGAATTTAAAGTGGATAAAATGTGTCTACTTGATGGGTATGCAAGTGTGTTTGTGAAGCAAAATGCTTGTGCTCATGTGTATTCGTGTGGCCGTATGTGTCAGTTCATAAGATATTTTTAAGACATTTTTTTTTTCTCCTCAGTGCCACTCAGCACTGTGAAAGCAAGAGGCAACTGTGGAGGAAGGGAGCTTGTCAGAGCTGTCTCACTGGGTGATGTTAATGTGGCAATGCTAAGCTGGCACAGGACTTAAGCAGCTTACAAAGTAAAGGGAAATAAACTTGATGATTCCACAGCAGTTTGCAAGACTTTTTAAATCCTAAAGAGTTTAAATACACATCCCACCTCATGCTGGCCACAAGAGAACTTGGCTGATCACAGACTCACATACTTCAATGCAAATGTACAGTTTTCATCATGCACCATATTAGCTAAAATTGTTTAAGTGATATGATGATTTTTATATGGCCTGCCTCTTATTCTTTATTAAAAATTGGAGATATGTATTTGAGCATTGTGCGTTCTCTCAAATAACTGAAATGATAGGGAAGAAATCAACACCTAATCAGTCTGTTTAGTCTATTATACCGTAGTGAAGATGAAGTTCAAGTTACGTGGTTGACTTGCGTGATAGGATTTAGGCTCAAAAATTTGAACAAAAGAACTTGGGAGTACCATCTACATAACCAGAATTGCTTTTAACCAACAAATAAACACCCGTCACAGAGCAACTTGTGCTAGCTCACAAGTTTTTCTCCTCACATATCAGTTCAGGTGGCATGTCATAGATTTTTTCTGACTACTATTAAAGTAATCCATCACCAAAATGGCCCTCATAGCTCTTGTAAAATGTAATTCAAAATGTTAGACACTGTATGGAGAGTACTACATGTCCATCATTGTACTGTGATCTAATGTCATTTTTTTGCCCATAGGAGCTCATGTTTTATTGTTTAGTCAAGATAGTTTTATAGATTTTCTGTCAGTTTGTTGGATTTCAGCTGTGACCTGGAGATCAACCTTGTCAGAACTGGGGTCCAGTGATGGCACTTCCCTTGGCCAATTGCAGCCCCTGAATATTTACCACCCTCTCTCTTACTCTACACCCCACAACCACCAACCATCTGCTTATATCTCAGTAGTGGTAAATCCCAGTTGCCCATAATTTAACCCAAATTTCTCCTGTAATGATAATACCCCCACTAACAGTCCTAATCCCAACATGTGGTAGTGCTCAATTACAGTCTTTAGGAGGATGGGATTAGCAGCTAGGATAGCAGGATGGGAGGGGGCAGCATGAGGATGCTGGAATGAGCTGAGTTGAAGGGTGGGGGGTGAGGGGGAGAGAGAAAGTGATAAGGGGGAGGAGTGACTGCCTTTTACTGCCATGAAAGGCTGCAGATGAAGAGACAAGCACAGCAGCAGTGGGTAAATCCCAAATAGCCTGTCACCAGCCGACAGCGCACTGGAGCGTGTAGAGCACAGAGCAACACAGCGGACTGGCAGACTGGGTTGAGCCGGGCTAGGGAAGAGGGAGCAGGTTGTCTGGTAGGTCTGCAGAAGATGTTAAGGGTTTGCCAATTTGACTCTGGCATAGAGACAGGAGATTGGAGAAAAATACAGCTGGTGACAAAAACAAGGCACAGGGTGGCTTAGGTCACAATTTCGAGCTTGGCTCATAAACATTTCTGTCTTATTCTGACAGAAAAAAATGTGGCTGACAGGGAAAGAATTAAAAGAAGCTTGAAAAAAGAAAGTTGGAGAGACAAAAATCAGAGAAAGTTGAGTTTAGAAACAAGTGATTATGTCTCCACACATGGTTTTATAGAATCCAGGCCCAAATAAACACCACACTTTCTTATTAATTTAGTTGTGGATGTTGATTGAGAGCGCTGGCAGTCAGATGGGCCATAATCAACTACCCATCACAACAGCAGCAATCGCACGCAGTGACACTGCCAGCCATGCAACGGATCCTTCAGCCAAGTGACAAATCTGCATTTGCAAACCAGATTATGTTTACACACATCAATGTACACAGTGTTTCTGTGGTCAAAACATGCCAGAAAACCTCCAAAAGGTAGCATCAATTAAATATGAATCTAGTCATCATACAGTTAAACTTTACATAAACAGAGTCACAATAAGATCATATAAAATCACTTAAGATTGAGAAAGATGGCCAAACCCAACTTTCGTATGGAGTTATTTTGGTTCTAAGAAAAATCTTCCTAATTATTATTTTTTGTGCTTGAGCCTAATATGTGGCTGTTGGTGTGTGTGTTTTCCCATCTGAGTCTCATAATTTTGACAGAATATCGCCAAGAAAGCACCAACATCCAGTTTAAAACATCCAGATGCTGCCATTTGTTTTCTCTCTATTTCTTGGGAAATGGTGCCTTCCTAAAAAACAAATTTCAGAGCATGCAGCCACACAGAGATGCTTCCAGATGGCTTTTCAACTAACAGGAGACCCATAAAAGTTAGCATTTACTGCAAATGGTTGGAACATGATTTTGCATCAACTCATGTGGTTTTAAAGTGTGTTTCTGTCTCTTAGAGCATCTTCTAAGGTTTGCCCTATTGTAGGGTTGTGCACTTCTGGTCAGTGGCAAATACATTGCATATCTTGATACACTACCAATGAGTCAATTCATTAAAGATACATAAGCAGCAAAAACTTATACAACACAATTCAGTCCCTAATTATAATACAGTTCAGCCTTTAGTCACAACACAATTTAGACTTTAATTATGATATGACACAATACGATATTAGTTACACACAACACAAACCAAATTAATGATTCTATGTCAGTTATTGTTATTAAGTTTAATTATTTACTACACAATAAAATATGACCACTCGCAAACATGTCTTGTTTTAAAGTTACAATACACTTTCATAAAACCTAAGCCCCTAACTCCCACCTGACCAATTATTATGTGATGCAGACTGTTTGCATTCCTTCCACAAGAATAAATGTTACAAACCTTTACAGAACAACAAAACTCCCATACTGTCTGCTAACTGTGAAAATATTTGTTTTAACTTTTCTAAATAAATGTTCAGTGTTTCAAAAAAGGATCAAATATTCTATGATACTTGATTCACGGCTGTCATTCTGTCCCAATAAGTGTTTAAACAGACACAAAACGCCTCGAGACAGTTAGAGGTGATTACAAACTTATATTTAACAAAAAGGCAGTTTCACCCAGGCAGTCAAATGGCCAAAATTACAAACCAGGCTAAGAGGGCAAACAATAAAAACAGGGTGCTGGGAAACAACTGGGAGCATGAGAACAGTAGATTCTGACAATGAGATAAAAGAAGCCAGGAGTAAAAGTTCTGGGGAGGGTTATTAGTAAATGAAAGACAGTTGTGCTGATGAACAGAACTGAACGCAGGTGTGAGGAACTGAAATACAAGGGCTGCTGAGGGCAATGAGGAGAACTACAAATTAGAAAATAATCCATAGCAAACCACACATCCTTGCCAGTTGGTGGCAGTAATGCACACCTTCAGTTTTTTGCCAACCGCCAATAAATTCCACAGGAAGAAGAAGAAGAAGAAGAAGAAGAAGAAGAAGACTGAACCAGAAAAAAATAACTAAAGCATCACTAACTACTGAAATATTAGAACAGAAGACAATCATGCAAATTCATCCATTCATTCATTTTCTTTACCTGCTTCTCCTTTAAGGGTCGCGGGGAGTTGGTGCCTATCTCCAGTCAATATTGCAAATGTTACTGACAAATATTCTAAACACAAAAGCTTCACAGAAGGTTTAAAAGGAAACAAGAAACAAAGTAGAAAAAAACTATTTGAAAGCCCCAAACCCTGACACATTTATTTTGATCCTTTTAAGTTTTAACTGATGTTCCAAATTTATGGTTGATTCTTTGTAAGAACAAAATAATGAGTTTGAACAGGAAACATTTATTTTTTTCAGTATGTTAGGTAGTTCATAAAGTAGTAGGTAGTAAATAAACACAATTTCAAAGACTATAAGTATAAATCCAGTGTAAAGTCCACGTTTTATAAGAATATGTGGACAAAGCTGTATATTTTACTTGGAAATATGCAGAAAATGCTTATGTAAACTACAATTTGACAAATAAAAGCATTTGGAGGTGTGTTTAAGAATGTTGTGTTCATGCTTTAGCTATCCACAGCATCCTAGTGACTTAGAAGAATCCATCTGCTTTCATGCATCAGGAATTATGTGGGGGTGGGGGAGCAGAAAAAGTGGATCAGAGAGACACTGAACAAAATATTGCCCCTACAGAGAAATACTTTTTTTTAACATCTTCCAGAGGGAACCTGCATGTTCTCTTGTCAAGTTCTGTTCCACTGATTTCCCCACTGTTCCAGCACAGCCCCTCATGTCATGGCCAAAGTACACATACAGGCAGACCCTGGTCAACAAAGCTGTGGCTACCAATGCATGAAGTGAATAAAAGAAAACAACTCCACAACCCTTCTCTTCTCACACTCCACCTGCCACATCAGTAAACAACAAAACACCTGATAAAGCTGATAAAGGGACTTGATCAGCTACCGTGATGACCATTGGTCCAGAGTGGTTACAACACTGTGAAGAGGGTATGTTGACTTACTGAAGTACATCTGCACGACACTCCAACTGCAAATGGCAAAGCAAGTTATAGATCTACCAGTGACTTAAATTTTCACTGTGAAATGAATAGAAGGAATGTGTGTTATATTGTGTTATATGTGTGTAAGTTGTATTTCTCATTTACATTAGTGCATAATGGTTTCCCACAACAATGAAACCAGTAACTTAAAGCTCAACTG
The DNA here is from genome assembly GCF_001649575.2 of Kryptolebias marmoratus. Lineage (NCBI taxonomy): Eukaryota > Metazoa > Chordata > Actinopteri > Cyprinodontiformes > Rivulidae > Kryptolebias > Kryptolebias marmoratus. The sequence continues at coordinate 6,441,058 of NC_051431.1, read as the reverse complement.
AAACCTGTTTTGAAGCCAAAATCAGTGAAAATATAGCCATAAAATGTTTTTTGAAGGAATTTTAAATCAAAAATAAAAAGAAACTAAATTTTTTGGTAATTCTGAATATTGAAGAAACCACTGGTGTTTTTAGCTTTTTCCGTGACCAACCCGGAAGTGTGATGTCTGCTGAGCCACAGAGATTCAGCAATTCCTTAGTGAGTGGATGAATACAGGAACAATTTAGTTCAGTATGTTGGACCTAATTGTTCAAACTGTGTTGGTCATTTTGCACAGGTGCATGAGAGGTCAGTGCCATGGAGTTTGTGTGTGTAGGGAGTTTCAATGACGTAAATCATTAACATTCAACTGTATGATGGATTTTTCAGCAAATCAAAACATTGCTGATGAAATATTTTGTTATTCACCACAACAGTTGCATAACATTTGGCAAAAAAAAAAAAAAAAAAATGAATTGACTGATGTTTTGCTGAAGCAAAGAATCAAACTGCACACCATTAGGTTCCCAGGAAAATGAGTTGAAATGCATGACTTTAGAGGGAAACAAGACTTTGAAAATATGCTACCACTTTCTCCATTTTTATTCATAATCATTTCCTGTAGTGAAAAGCTTTCATGCCAAAGAGCTGCAGGTGTTAAGAGTTCTCCTAATAGCCACAGTAGGGTAGCTCATTGCTCAAAAGATTTCCACATGTAAACGTTTGCACTTCCACTGAGTGTGTATATGTGTCACATAAAGAAAGTAGAAAAAAAAAACAATGATTTGTTGAGTCATTTGCTCCTTTTAACTAATACTAATTAAATTAAAAAAAAATTATGTTTGGGCCAACTTATCAACTAAAATGTTCCATTATGTGAATCTAAGTAAAATTCAGGACAACGTATTACCTTCACAAGTTATAAATGTCCATTTGAACAACACATGAAGCACACATAATTTTGACGTTTAAGTTTTTTAGCAGAATTAATCATCTCATTCAGTACTAAAAAGTGTAAATTGTCCTGTTCTATCAGTAAAGGGCCAATATTTCCAGTGTAAGACAAACAGTATCTCTAATGGTTCAAGAGGACAAAACACAATGAATTGAGTATGATTCATAATCAGCCTTATTAATCAGCAGTAAACTTTGATCCCATACAACAATGGTTTAGGAGGAGTTATCATAGTGATGTTCCAGTCTGGCATCTTTTATATCTGGCAGTCAACTCTTTTGCCAGTTTAGGGTTTGAAGAACTAGTGTAGAATTTGGATCAACTTTTTGCATCTATGGAAGGTTATTGCAATGAACTGTCGTATCTGTGTATTAAGCAACACAACCTAAGCTTTTAAAAGCAATATTGCCAAGGCCAAATGTGTCTTCAGCTAAGTGGAGAGTGGAAAGACTGTCAGTGTCATAATGGTAGCAGAAGAGATCAAAGCTGGTCAATGTCAGCTGTATGGTTTAGTTTAGACTTAGATGATGTTAAAAATGGCCACAGAGACCAATGGGGGGACGTACATTGCTTCAGAAATGCATCAGTGTTGTCAAAGGTTTTCTAAAATTCATACTTCCTACATACTCAGATCTTCAGCTTAGTAGAAGAGGCACAGAGAAACATCTGTAAAGGTTTGTGAAAACATCAATCTCCCAACACTGTCAGAGCAACAAGCTTTGTAACAAGGACAAGTCACATTCACTGACAGCTGAGTTATGAAGGACAGACAGATGGATGTGCTGTCAGAGAGATCAAGGGTAATTTCTGCACAATGTATCATTTAACAATTACCTGTGTAAACAAGTATGTACAAAAGCAAGGTTCTGATGACCTGTATCAAAAAGCTGATAAACAGATTATTTATTATACAGTTTAGATACATGAGACAAAACACCTGCTGGAGACAAAAGAGTGAAAATATTTCCACAGGATAAACAACAGTTTATAAATGGTAGTGAATGGGCAGTAATTTTATGTGTGTGTGTAAGTGTGTGCAGAAAAATGTCTCTTCAGAGAACAGGCAGCAGCTTATTCACAAGTGGTGGCACGGCTCATTACTCGCTCGATCCAACAATCTACGATGTGTCCAAACACTCAGTAAGAGACTTCAGAGGAAAAGGCTACTGCAGTTAAAAAAAGAGACTGTAAACACCACTCATCAAGCTGCCTCAACTTAAAAGAGGTATGAATAGCACATACCAATCTGAATATTTGCATAATATCTGTAGCCAAAAATGAACCAAATTTATTTGGAAATAAACAGAGAACAGTTATTTATTTTGTTATTCACTGCAAGCTTTAAAAATTAACTACCCCAAAAGTTATTAAAGATATCAAGCTGGCACTTGTTCTCTTACATTACATCTAGCCTTTGATCAGGAAGACTTTTTTCCCTCCCTCCTTGAAATCACTTGATGATGTTTTTTGTGTGTTTTGTGTTTCATGTAGTGTTTTTTGTTGGCCATAATTGTTGGAGACAGTTTGACTGATGATCTACAGTATTTGTATGTACAGTAGCACCGGAAAGACAAACAGAATAGCAGTTAGGAAATATGACAGAGAAAAGAAAAGATGAGAAGAGGACAAAAGAGGCCTCTGCCTTATCTTTTCAAAACCTGTTATTTCTAATGGGTGGAAACAAATCAGCAAAAAGAATCAATAAACTGGTTTATTTCTACTCAAAACTGAATATTGTTGATTCAGGAATCAGGATTACAATTAGCTTAAGGGAAAACTGATGTCTCACAGCTTGTGAATCTGAGAAGAAATACAAAAGATGAGTGAAGTTAATAGTACTTGAGTTAGCTGACACTCACCATCCAATTGTAAGTGCAATAACAGCTTTCTAAAAGCCATTCTCCTAAAACCAAATATGAACAGACATAAACCCCAAAGCTCTGAAAATAAGAACAGAATATTGGTGTTTCAGGGCCACGGAAACTGAAACTGCACAATGACAGCAGTGAGGAGACTCACAGCAAGTTACCTCAGATTGTGTCACTTCAAAGAAAGTAGATCTGATTGTAGAATTTACAACTGCTACTTTTAAAAAAGAAAGGTAAAAACATATCTAAGGAAAAAAGGTTTTGTTATTGGAGTACAACTTTTTATTCCTCAAGAATTTTTTTTTTAACTTTTAAGTTTTGTCATATAAAACTTGATGCATGCAGATACATGTGAAGTGTTCAAATCATGAATTTTTCTCACTGTCTAATTTTAAAATGTAATATAAAATGTTCCTTTTACATGAAAGATTTAAAAAAGGCCATGTCATTGGTATTTTGCTGTTGCCCATAACTGTTGTTCGATTTAGGCCACTGAGAAGTCAATTAAAGATTTACAACTGATGTTCAAATAATATGATAAAACAGGACGTGGGATATCTATAACTATATATATAGATATCAAAAATACTTCTTACATCTCAGGTAGTGACATTAAAACAGTATTGAAATGGTGTCCATATAATTAAGAACACCTCCATTCATGTGGTACTTCAGCACTGTTGCTTAAAAAAACAGGCTGATTACACATCAGTGGATGCAGCAGCAGTTTTAGGAAAGTAGCATGATTCATCACTTTCAACACATTGTAAGAACAGCAACAAAAATGACTTAAAGCGCCAAAAATCATAAACAAAATAAAGGCTACATTAGTGTTTTGCACCATTTCAGCATAAATTAGCATGCTGTTTTTATATACACACACTCCTACACACGCACACACACACATATTTGTCACACACAAGCTTCCAAACTCACCACAAGCACTGCACTCAGCTGAGCTTTCAGAGGTTTCTCTTCATTATTGAGTACCTTGGATTTTAAATGAAACACTGAAACATTTGACATGGTACCATGTTCTCAGGTTATCTAACTACCCTTTGTACACAGTTTAAATGTCCAATTATCCAACCATCATGAGCTCATTTGTATTTTAACAATGCAGCTACTTCATAGCATGTGAAGAAACTTTAAAACTGTGCATATTTAATAGCACACATTTATCTATCAAAAGAATCACAAATCAAGCTCAGGAACTAGTCCAGTGGTGAAGCGCATATTGTGTGAACATGAATGGAGGTGTGTATCAATGTGCACATAATTGAAAATGCATGCATAGATGTCTTTGTACACCTTTGTTTGTTTGCGCATACGTTAAATTGCAGATTTAAATTAAAACAAATGATGCCTCTGCTCTGCCCCACCCTGCTAACAATGCAGGAAGACCTACTAACTGGGTCAGCAACATAAACATGCCTAAAGATGAGCCGGATTCTCTGTGTTGCTTCCACAGACAAGATGTAGAGTGACACGAGAGATATATCTTTGAAATATGGATGCAATGAGACACAGTTCATAATCCCAGTTCCCAGAAACGGTGTGTGTTTGAGTGTAAGTGTGGGGGTGGATAAGTGTGTTTGTTTTTTTTTAGCTATACCAGGGATGATGGACAAGGGAAAAAGTAAGAGTAAAGATGCTTTCCTTTACTATGAGTGAGAAAGTGGATAAAGTGACTCGCTTGGAGATAAAAGCTCGGCTAACTCCAAATGTTAGGTGGTTTCCAAAAGGCTGTTTTTTATTGTTTCAAAGTTTTGTATCTTGAAGTATTTTTGTCAAAATACTGTATAAGGAGAGATAGAGGAAATGTTTTTGATATAATTGCCAATAATAACTACACTATTCTTATACAGGAGTTCACATAAGAATCAAAAACAAAAAAATGAATAATAAAGACAATAATGAGGACTGAATATTATAGAATTATTTTACATTTGAATTTTCCTTTTTATTCCAAATATTTCCATCTGCTTTTCCTTTATACATTCATGTCCGCTAAATGCCCTTGGCAGTACTACAAAGTTTTTGCCAGCCCACCTAGGCCTTGCAAAGGCTTTGGAGTATAAGATGGTAGATGGCAGATATGCTACCACAGTAAAACCCTCTTTTAGTTATCTATTTTTAAGTAACATAAAACAGGAAAACAAGAATGGAATAATTCAGAAAAAGATGCCACTTCTTGATTGTTCACAGTATTTAGTATACACTGTTTGTATGCAGCTGATAAGCAGAAAGCTGTATTAAAAAAAATAACATTCAGTATGATTGTATGTGTAAAGATATAAATATTATAAACAAGTGCATCAATAAAACAACTGCTTACTATCCAGAAACAACAATGGTAGCAGAATCAGCCCTAAAAGTTTCTATTACCGACATTAAGATAAGACTTTGTGATGATGTTGTGTCTGCTGATTAACTGCAGAATAACCTCCAACCACCAGACACGAGTAAATCTGTGTTTGTAGACAGTATTATTGTTCTGCATAAAATGCTAGATTAAATTGTTACAAGACAAGAAAGCAAATGGGGCTAACTTGTAACAAGTCTTAGTTTGTTCAGTGCTTCTAAACAAATTTAATTTGTTTGGTCTCCATCAGAGCAGAACATCTACAAGACAAAGAGTCTGGGCAGGGAGGACTAGATCTAAACAGAACAGCAGGCAAAACAGAATATGTACAATCAACAAACCCCATGGAGCATACATCATATTTCAATATCCTGCATTGTTATTGCCTTGGTTGAAATTGCCATTCAGCGTCTGAACAGTGTGTGTAAACTTGTTAACACCACATCTCTCCAAATCTGTAACAATTATCCCACTCTCATTATGAGAATGCAGCGGTAAGAGGAAATCTTTATCTTTAAATGTCTCTCAAAATAGTCTGAGGTATATGAAATGTCAGATTAGCTTCAATTTGAAACTACCAGACTTCAAAGAAGATGAAAAAAAAGAAAAAACTTTATGAAAAATACACAAATCAGCCAAGGCATTCATATATAATCCTCTACACACTCTTCTTGCCTGTATGGTAGATTTGCATTTTTATGAGACTTAAACTATAGTGATAATCTAAAGCAGCGGATGTTTAAGGTATTAAACAGGAGGTAGAGGCCAGTTATCCCCCTTTTAAATAATTCATCATATCAATGAAAACAGAGATTTCACGTCAAATTGAGCAAAGGTATATGTATTTATTTGCTGGTCTTCTATGCATCATCCCACTATGTTACTAAAGCCATTGTGCATACTGCAGATGGCTTAGTCTCAAGCATACTGCATAAAGAAGTGTTTGCTTCTTTTATTTCAGTTTTGGACAAGAATGAAGACAACTTATCCTGCCTCGTAACTAACCACATCTGTCGTAGGACAAAGAGAATGTTCAAAAGGTGATTTCCAATTAGGCATAAATTTGTCACACAACCTCGCACTTTAATTAAATGTAGCACATCAAATGGAGATATGAAATATGGGGTTATTAATGTGATGACCGATAATGGTGTAGCTGAGCATTGGCCTTCATACCCTGTATAAGCCTGCAGCCTATGAAGACTTTGGCATCCCAGCTTAGTGTTAATCCCTCTGTCCGTCAAAAAGACACATTTTCTTAATTGCTTTTTAACTTTTACAAAATTAGTACCTACACAATTGAAATTATCATTGCATGCTGTGGATAATTTAGATTGGGGTGGGAGGTTTCTACAGCGATAGGATGACTGAGCTCATTAATTATTGTGTTGCTGGGGATGGCGCGAGGGAGAGGAGAGAGCTCTGCATTAAGGATGCGAGGATAGCGCCTCTCATGGGAGTGATCTGAGGGCATTAGCCCTCTCCTCCAAGGATTATCCATGCAGTGTTCAAGGCACTGCCTGGGGAAACATATGCTGAGGAGGATTTTGGATCTACTTCACTGAGAAAGTGAGTTCCATGACAAAGTTTTCTCAACCTGGATGGAAATTTAAAAAAGCATCTTTGCGAGGTGTTTTTCACTAAAGTCAGATATCTTCAATGATAAAAAATTACCTAAATGATAGGGATCATGCATAATTTGGGTTAATAAATTACAATGAAATTGTTTGGGGAATTGTTAATGGTTTTTATATATGACTATGCATCTCAGGGTTTAGGTTGTGGACTTTTTATTTTTCACACAGTAGAACATACAGCAATACTAAACAATTTCATATAACACTGAAAGACCATTAAAACTTGTCGGGAGCAGTTGACTCTACAGCATGTCTTTCAGAGACAGATGGCAGAATTCTCAAACCAATTAACTCAGATGACCATTCCAAACTCATCAGTTGATGGGAAATATTATGATCACTCTTGTGATTGATCTGTCAAAGTACCAAGCAAGCAAAAGAAAACATAAAATCCATTAAATGCTGTTGTTACTATATAACAGCAAAATAGAATTGAAATAAAATGTTCAGATTGCTAGTTTAACTATTATGTATCAGAGAGGAAATAACAATTAGTTAAGAGGATTTTATTTGTTATGTTATTAATTTTTAACAATGCTGCAACAAAAAACTATTAGAAAAAACTGATATATTAGACAATTATTTATATTGTGTTTTTTATACAATAGAACACAAACATCTGAGCACTGTCACTCCAAGTTTATCACCCTTCCACTGCTGTTTGCTTCGTCCCCATGGCAACAACATGTCTTTTTACTCTAATCACTACAAGTTAACCTTGATAGGAAATGGTGCCCAAGGGACCACTCACATTTTCATGTGAGCTTCTGAAGATAGACACCATTTCTTATAATAGCCATAAAAGAAATCACTGTCGGAGTTTTATGGGAGTCTGAAGATAAATGATGAGCATAACTAGACAAGTTCAAACAGCATTTGGGTAACAAGTTCATAGAAGACAAGAATAAGCTGAGCTTTTCGAAAAGTATGTGCTTAAGCTAAAAATACACTAAATATGTTAGATCTCCAAAGTAAGAGCAGACTGTAGATTTTACAACTCATATTGTAAAGATGTTAAACATTCCATAGAAATAATAAAATTTCACTGCCATGATCCAGTATATTACTGAAATCTTTTGACCTTTACCTTTTAGACATGGAAGACACCTAATCACACCCTCCATTTTCCTCTTTGCATAAAATGGTTTTATAACAGAATAAGGTCAAACTTTTAAATTTTATTTAGACTAATAAATAATTTCATAAGTCGCATGCCAATTTAGGTTTATTGTTAGTCATGTGTTCAATCATCTGTGTTCAGTGCTGTATGAATGTGTGTGCGGATGGGTAAATGAGAACACAGAATGTGTTGTAAAGTGCTTTGAGTGGCCTGATTGGCTAGAAAGGTGTTATATAAGTACAGTCCATTTACCATCTGCACACCTGTTGTAGTCAGGTTTACTTCTTTCAAACTATTTAATGGTTCAATATATATTAAATCTGAGATTCTCCTTAATAACTTGATTGAATGTACTGAATGTTACTGTCATTACAGTTACTTCTACAAACTGAGTTTGTGGTTGAGTCAGAAAAATTTGCACCACAAGTTTTGAAGTAGACGGCATTCTAACCTTTACTATACATTTACCATGTCAACAGGGAGTGTTTCATGTGTGAATGAGAAAATATTTGCCTTTTAAAACCAATATGAAACAATAAAATATGTAGTGTTGTTTTGTATTTAATACTGTTGGTAATTATTCAGTCAGTTGTAATGATGTTATTGTATACACATTTTGATACAAATGGGGGGCAATTTCACTCTATAATGCTGGGTACATATGTAGCTGTGTCTAACATGAGCCAAACAGAGATGGTATATCACAGCTTTTGGCGAGAACAATAAATAAAATAACATGTTGCTCTTGGTGGACCAGAGACACAATAGTGGTTTATGGGGGCATTTTGTTGGAGGAGTTTCAGGGTACATTTAGGACAAGTGCAACAAAGGCAGAGAAGAGTGGAGATTGAGATGACCAATCTCATTTTTATAGAGCCCTCAGGTTGTAGGCCACCTGATTATGACTGCCCAGAGAAATGTGAGGCTGCTAGCTCAGGCCCTACACCTCTAATGCTTCTTCTCTCAAACAAGGCCAAGAGCAGTTTATGAGACAGAGCCCATACAAAGTAAAATAAAAAACATGGTCACAACTATAGCACTGACAAAAACTGTAAAAAAGCCAGTGGCGTACAGTAGCACTTCTTAGGTGAAAAATCTGTTTTGTGAAAATATACTGTATGTCTCTTACAATCATGAATTTTAACATGATACATAATTATATGAATAACTGTGATGAGTTTATTTTTATGATAATATAAGCTTTCTAACCCACGTCAACTACTATAGGATTTTCTCAGTCTGCAGACCTCAGGACAACCGCTGAACTGGTGAAAGTGTCATGGATGGACATCGCACCATTATCCACATGGGGATTGGAAGTTGATACATGTTGTCTGGTCCAGCAGAGCTATTCAAATTGTTTTTATTCTAACTGATGGTTCTCACAGAAAGGTGTCAGGACACACACTGAGTTAGAAGATTTATTCTTTTTTTTTGTTTTTTACACAAATATTGCAGCGACATGAAATGTACAGCCTTTTCTGCTTCAGCATTAACTTTGGTAATGTTTGAACAAACTACTTGAGCATTTCATGCCAGAAGGAGTAGACAGGTTTCTACAAATCAAGATCACATGCTGATCACATGCGCCATCTGAAGAATAATTTTAACACTTGTTAAATCTATAGTATAACAGAAGAGTAGAAAGAAAAGAACCCGACAAACAAAAGGCTTACTGAACAAACAAAGGCAGAGGCCAGTCGAATTGTTAAAATATCTATTCAAAGAGTTGCTATGAGGAAACTCTTTTTCATCTCACCTACACAAGTCACTTATGTGTATACAAATATTATAATCACCTTCTGGTATTTTGTAAAACGTAAAAAAAAGAAAAAATCGAAGTGCACTATAGTGCACTTTTGGATATTTTAGTCCTTAAAAATGGTTGCATTCTTTGAAGAAATGTTTGCTGTTCAGAGTCACAATAAAAATCAGAACAAGACAGTCGATGTTATGTTAGTTTTAGCTTGGCTAAAGCAGTCAGCTAGTGTTGTTTACCTGGAGCTGTTCAGTGATTATTAAGTGGGAGACCTGTTAGCTCACAGGTGTCCATTCCTGGTCCTTGAGGGCCACTATCCTGCATGGTTTAGGTGTTTCCCTGCTCTTCAGCAGGTCTTCACGTTCTACAAGAGTCTGCTAATTACTCAATCAAGGACCGGGACTGAACACCCCTATGTAAGCCTATTTACAGTGGTGCTCCATGAGGCTGCATCAAACAGAGGAGGCAAAAGTAGCACTGTTGGAACTGAAACTCTTTAGATAAGATAGTTCTCAAATACTAATTCTCAGTGACAATTAGTACTTGTGTATACTTTTTTGACAACCATATTATGGACAAAAATCAGATCAGCTGATCTGGTTCTGGTTTTGCTTCTAAATTTCAGAATATAATTGTTTTAGGGGCTTTTTATAGTGAAAAAAATATGTAAGTGGTATATCAATCAAAGTCCATAAAATCATTTAAATCAGGACTGCAAATTCCTAACACAAATAGTTGTTTTCCTTCACTCTTACTAATGTGTATGTTTTCACATTTGACATACTTAATGACTTAACTTTGAGTCCAGTAGACAAATGCCAAGGCTGATTGGCTGTATGCCACCGTGACAAAAATGTTACTAAAATAAAAGATGCATCACCTCATGGAGAAAGCTCTAATAATCCAGTTTCAAAGTGTCTTTTATACCTACAGTATTTGAATAGGAAATATCTCAGTGCAGTATTCATGCCCATCATCACTGATAATACAATGGGCTGACCTACTGTTAATTCTGGGAAACACAATTACTCTGAAACAGTAATGGCTCATCCAGGAAGTGATGGTATAATTTATTCCCATTACATTTACAATTCACCCAGCACATTAAAGTGAGTGCAATCTTTTAGAGTTGAGAAATGTGAGACAACGAACACTTAATCACCACATTACTGAGATCAAACACCTACAAATACATTCTTGAAGACAGAAAGAACAATATTATTAGAATAAAAATGATCTGCCTCAATGTTTACAAACTCTGTGATCATTTTTCCTATTCTGCAAATGATCAGGACTTACCTTAACTGTGTGGGAGTTATGTGTAATGCATTAGAAATTCAGTAGAACAAGTGAATGCACCTTCCTAGAACATAAAAAAGCACACAAGGGGTCAATGAAATATAGCTGGTGTGTTTACTGTGTCTTTGACCTCAAAACATAATTTTCAACAACAACATTATGTCCATCCTAATTGCACTCACAGCACAGGCTCGTGTTTAAAACCAGTTTGTCAAAAGAAAAACAACCTTTTACCAAGCAAAGATATTACCCCAGAGTTAAACACAGTTTAAAGGTTTGTGGAAAAACACCCATTTTTGAGTCAGTAAATTATACCTTGAAGCAACTAAACAGAGGTGAATAGAATTGGTGTATTTTTACAGCAAATTGTTATCGCTTTTCTTCAAACATGAGAAAAATAACTCTGGAGAAGAAAGGAGGAAAAAAAAAGAAAGAAAAGTGGGTTTGTTAGGATTGAGAAGGCAGAAACAATAAAACATAGAGCGTGTGATTCTATTTGTGTGTATGTAATAGGATATATATGTAGTAGTGAGGAGAGGCTCTCCATTAGGTCACAAGGTAAAACTATGGGAACTGTGACTCCATGCCAGAGGTATTGAAAAGGCAGGTGATAGCAGTAATGAAAGAAATGCAATAATAATGCAATAATGCTGCTTGGGTGAGTCAGCTGGGCCTCAGGCACTTTCTCCATAGCACGGTGGATGACCTGGTTTTCTCCTGTTCCATTCCTCTACTGCAAACACAGGACCAAGGTGCCGGCCATCAATAATAAATACACAGTTACTGTTGCCACAAGCCCCAGAGCTGCACAGTACTAAGATGGAGGCTTATTAAAGCCCCCCCTTCCGTTATTGTTTAGCCCTGAAAGGAAGTGAGCTTATTAAAAAAAGATAGGACAACAAGGCACAGAATTGCTTGGCACAGTGTCAGGAACAGGTACTTCTAAATTACCGCTATCTATAGATAAAAAGTTTAAATCTGATCAAGCTGTACTTCACTTCTGGTTTGTAGGTTGCCACACAAAGGCAGAACATTCCTGGCTTTCAAGTTGCATTTTGTTGTCATTTACACACTAGAGAAAGATCAAGCTTTCAATTCATACTTCATACAAAAACATCATCTTTTAAATTAACACAATTTTCCTCAATATATAATTGTGTTGTTGTGTCAGAAATCTCCATCTGCTGATGAGGACTAAAAGAATGAATTAAAAAAACATGATCAACTTTTCTTCTGTCTTTCAATGCTTATTGCATATAATAAACCTCATCTGTTTAACATTAAAATTGAAATTAGAGTAATCTATTTTTAAAAGGAAAATTAACCAGAACATATTAGATAATTGCTATTTTTTATACGCTGTTTTGTGTCAACATCTGCCACAGATGTTTTGCTCGACTGATCAGTGGTCAGACTCTAGCTGAGTGAAGCAGAACTTGTTGAAGGCCTGCTGGACTATGGCTTTGGCTTGCCATCATATCAGAGTTGGAAAATGTCCTCTAGCAGACCTTGAAACTGTAAGTTCCACTAGTAACTCTACATGTACCTTTGCTGTGTCCTCATGACAGTTTGACTACTTTGGTGAGAGTCAAATCTAGTCTGCATTTATCTTTGTGCATGTGTTTTATATGGTTGAGGGGAATCACCAGGAAAGCTGTTTGTCCATGCATTTGCTCTATAATCACTGCCATAAAAGAAACAAGAGGCAACTAGAGACAAGCAACTGGCAATAAATGACACATACTCCCCGCGGTGTAATAACTTCCCCATCCATCAGTCAGTGTCTGGTCACACATCTTTCCTCCTCTCTGCCTTGGTGACTTCCCATTCTTGCGTAGTTCACTACAGCTTTGCTCTCCGGGGAAGAATTACTTGGATGGACAAAGGGATTGATTGAGCTAGGCCACCATTTGATGTTTATTTCAGCTCAAATGAAACTGTCTCGTCTCCTCAATAAACCTATGGCGCAGGCATAAGGGGAGCAGACTGTGGCCACATGATAAATTACAATACAATATCACACCTTTATGTGTTCTCTCAGTTTCAGATAGACCATATGTTTCACCAAAAAGACCTTGAAATTAATCTGTAGCCCTTTCCCAAATTTACTGTTGCAGCAGGTTTCTCCATGAGATTGATCTCACACTATATTTCTGTAAATGATGACTGACATGTCAAAGTCTGCAGCTCCCTACTGGGAGAGAGGTAAAACAAATGGACAAAAAGGTTAGGAGGGTCTTAACTCTGATACAGAGATAAGCTTGTTAGAGTTAAAATAATATAAACAGCTTGTTCTGCATTAATGAGTTCATAGATTAATATCTTAGCAGATAATATTTACTTCAAAGAACAAACAGTGCAGTTGTTGGGAAATGTGTATATTTTGTTTAGCTTTGTAATTTGTGGCAGGTGTTTTTGCAGACTGACCAAAGTAACTTGTCCTTTGCTGACTAAAGACATCGTATAGGCAACCTCAGCAGCAATAACTTTAAACAACTCTTCTGGGACAGGCAGATGATTGTTTTATCTAGCTATAGAGGGGTCATAGTAATGCCTAAATGGAATGTTGAATTGAAATAGTGCATAATTTAATATCTACAAGCCATAAATCAAGCATGGGCCTAAAGTTTGAAATGTGGCTTTAGTGATAATGTGGATAGTCTTTAATAATTTGGATTTTGTCTAGCCAAGAGGTTTCAAGGGGTTTACATGGTACTAATGCTGTATTCCATTTACCTTAAAATTAGAATTCAAATCTGGGAATGAGATCACAACCAAACCAGTGGGATTTGCTAATTGTTATGCTCCGTTTTTAGGCAAATTACTTTCAGTGATACAAGCTGTTAACAATTTATTTATCTGCATGTTTTGCTTTCAAATATTGCAACAATATGTTCACCATTAAAGTGTACAGTACAGTGCATGTGAATTTTTTGATAAAATACAAGCTGACAGAAGTGCAAATAAATAGTTTATTATTGTAGCTATTAAAACCTTTTATGCATAGCTATATTCGATTTTAAGGCCTGGGCTAAAATCAAAATGCTTAAAATCCTTCCCTCCGGAAAAGGAAGTTGTGTTCTACACATACTAATTATTATATCAATATATTTTATATTTCTATATATATTTTTGAAGGAACTTATTTAAAATGTTGAGAATGACGAGGAGCAACCAGAAATCTCAGAGGTTGTTTGGGATGATAAAACATACAGTAAAAATCCAGAGCTAATTTTGTTCTTTCACAAACATGCAGGGGTGAGGTGATGCGGGCCACAGAGCAATACTTGTTTATCTGCGGGGAAAGTCACACATCACCCTTCTCACTGCCTGCCACAGAAAGGTCATAAATTACCTGTCCAAAAGCCATCAATCTGCACTGGGGGCGACAGTGAAAGTCTAGCTTACACACAATCTCGCCCGCAAACATGCATGAACAAATATGTACAGTGCACAGACACACACACACAGTCACAGCACCAATCCACATGCACATTGATCTCACTGTGCTCCACTGACACTGTTATCCATTTCACTGGTGGGCTTTGCCAACCTTCTTCAAGTAAAGATAAACATTCTCTACTTTCACAAACATCAATAGAAATAATTTTTTGAAGCTCTGCAGCTAAAAAATGAAAACTCCTTTCTGCCCAGCTGAATTTAAAAATTCATTTTGATGCTTTTACTTCATTTCATGAAAACTTTAATCCCAGGAAAACAGATTCTAACAAAAAAAGAGCTCATATTTGTTCTATTTTTACACTATGAAAATACAATTTCAGTCAAATGTATTATTTCACGAGACAGTGATAACACTCTTTGATTAATATTCTTTTTTTCCAACAGGAACCAGTAGAAACTTCAAGTCACATTCACTTAAATCCATTCAGCATTAATAATGCACAAGTCTTTATCTTCCTTTTCTGACCTCTTAAATCACTATCACAAAGTTTCAGCTCGTGGAGTTAAGACTCTCTCCTGCTTCCATCTGCTTTGCTGCAATTCATTCCTCTTCATTACCCACAATCCCATCAACCCTCTATTTTTCACAGGAGTCATGTAAATCACCAGGATTATTCATGGACAGATCATCTTTTCTCCTCAGAGTCCAAGTCACCAAGTGGCAAAAACCTTGTCTAACACATGCTGTGTTGACAGAACTTAAAAGAATTTAAGAGAAATCATCTCTTCCAGTGTTGATATGTAAAGTAAAACTGAAGAAAAAACAAAAAACAAAAGACCACTGCTGACCACAGCATGTCATGCAAGTGCGCAGAGGATTTTCACATTTTTCAAGCCTATGTTTTTGTTTATGTGCATGCACTTAAATGTGAGTGTGACTTCAAATGAGAAAAAGATAGGGAGAACAATCTGATGAATTGTCTCATATATGGCATCCATCAGCGGCTCTGTGATTTATGGGGTTAATAACAGAGTCTATTCACAAGCCTGCAGTCTTGTTGTTTTTCTGTTTGTGGCAAGATGACAGAAATACTATAGCCAAACCACCCATTTGTTCTGCCCCATCCTCATTTAAAAACCTATAAACCTAGTCCTTGCTGGTGTCTGTACTACAGTATTTGGTGCTATCGGCAAGACCGTGTGCACATATGTGAACAGTTACTGAGACGGTGTTCTCATTGATGTGCTTTATTCTATGGCAAGGAAAACAATATTGAAAATGGATCTTTCCAGTGTAATGCTCAAGGTTTGCAACTGACAGGAAAGCAAAGAACTAAATTTAAGAACAATAGTTTCATCCTAATCTGATTTTGTGTGGAAAAAAAAAAACTACAAACATGACAAGTGTGAGGACTGCAAAAGCTTCAAGAGTGGTGCTGACAATCGGACTTTGCATCAGCTTTTGAAACATTAGCATTTTTTTCTCTCTCTCTTTCGTGTTCCCTGAAATCGTTTACACTTTAACTCAGGTAAAACGTGCATATCTTTCACACTTTATTTTAAATGAGATGACAATAACAGGTAAGCCAGAAATGGAGACAAGACTTTTGGCACTGGACTTTATAGTAATAGTACCCTCCTTTAGGCAATATGTTTAACAGATGCTTTACCTTCTGCGAGCTACCATACTGCATTCACCACAGTGCTCACTGTTTCTCTAAATTACAGATGATTTGGGTAATATGACAAAACACTGCAAGTAGCTTTGCTGCCTCAATAACAACAACAAAACAATTTCATGTTTTTCTTACTTGCAGTCATAGTAAACAAAAAAAAGGTTACCCTATATTAACAATAATAAGCCAATATCATTAGTCTTCGATCAAATTTTGTAAAATAAAATATTTAAAAGTTTAAAACTTATTTTAAATGAACAAGGAAATTGACCCAAAACACATGAAGGTGTCATCAAAAAGACATCAAGTAACATTTTTCATATATGCACCTGTTCAGTGTTGTCAGGGGTAATGTAATAATGAGCATTGTCTTGAGTTTTATAATGGGGGCAGCCATTCTACATACAGAGCAATAAAAAGATAATTATGAATTCCCTAATCGTGTTCTGTCATTTGGCAGGCTCTTTAACACAAAGCATACGTTCCAGTGAGCCTAAGCTAATCTTCACAAGAGACAAGGAAATTGGCTCTCTTCAGTCGACTCCATCCCACTTTTTATCTGTGGACTTGCCAGTTTTGGAAACAACATGAAAGATCTGAGGATGGACGTGGGGGGTGGGGGAGGGGAGGAACAAAAGCAGGAGAACTTGCAAAAGAAGGAAAGTAAGCAGAAGCAGGAAAAAAGAGCTAAGGAGAGCGGTTCGGCGTGAAACAGAAACAAGGTGTAGGCAATTATAAGGAAATGAAGAAGGGAGGAGAGGGCACAGTGGAGCTGGTAATATGTTTACCTACTTAATGCTACAGTAGTGCTGATTGCTTTATCAACCCTCTGAGCCTATATGAGACAGAACTGCAAGCAGGAAGATCGATGAGACTACCAAGCAAGAAATAATATAACATGAACACCTGCAGGATGTTATGAAAAGCAGGCACAGAGATGAGGCAGAGCAAGGGAAACTGGGTTGAGGTATAGCTATTGCCTTGTCTGCTGATACTGTAGCTGTGACAGGTTACAGCATGCAATTGTGGCAACTACCCTAAGCTGGCAAGAGTTAATGGGTAGCCGTATCCTCCACAGTTCTCTAATTACTGTATTAAGTGGTGGTTAGGGAGATAAAAGGGAAAAGGTGTGAAGCTAAATGTATGAGGACTCATATTGTTTGAGGTGCAGAGGGAGACAAATTAGCCTGTTGACAAAAGCAGCCAGTGAGAGAGTGATGGTGTTTGGAACCATGTGCAGGTTGACTGATCACCTTAAAGCAGCCTCTGTGCATGCACGTGTGTCTGTAAGTATACTTGTGTGTCTTAAGTGTTCTTACAAAATATAAGTGTGTATGATTAATTACTTCTAGCATAATTCTACCTGGGTCATCAGAATGCTTTTAAAACTGAAAAGAAATAGCTTTACCCGCTGTCAGAACTGCACAGTTGCATAAACGGGCCTGTTTAAAACATTTGCAATAAAAAAAAAGAACATGCTCACTAAATCAAATTCAGGCTCCACGGTAGGTATCTGAAAATGAATCTGTCAAAGAAGACACCCAAAGAAAACAGGCAATTCAAAAAGCCACGGAAATTAGGTTTTGTCAGTTTTGAGAAATAAAAGAGCACAAGAAAGGTCTTTGCATTCAATTTGTAAAAAGTGCTGGCTCGGATTAGATAAAAAGATTCTTTATTCTAGTGACTGTGCTTTCAACAAGCCTTTTATGTCCGTTGTCATACTAATGCAATTTCTTTTGACAGAGACTTCTTTAGCCTAAAATAGATCCATCAGAATTCTCAACATATTCAGTCACTAACACATGCTCCCTCACACACGTCAGCAGACTAACACAATGTAAAAACATGGAGTATGAAGTTAAACTGCTACATCTATGGGCACGTGCTGTAGAGTAAGTGTAAAAACCTACTAGCAGGTTCACTGAAACACGTGCACACACAGCACACACATAAACGTACACACACACAGTCTTAAGCTTATACAAAAAGAAGAAAAAAGATACAGCTCAAGCTTGAGGCCTTGATATGACAAAGACACAGCTCAAGGATAGAAAAGCACTTTTCTCTCACCAAGGCCGATTGCTGTGAAATGGAATGGAAACAATGATACCTATAGCAAACAACAAGCAGGCAGACAGCCAAACAGAGAGAGCGAGCTAACATCACATCAGTGCTGCTGCCACAGCCTCGTTTCATCGACAGTCAAAGCCATTTAGACAGAGGCTGTTAGATGGTCAGACCCAGAGCTTCTGCAGCCACTCTCATCCAAAGACTTTATATTTATCTGCCGTACAGATGAAAGTGCCAAGGATAGCCAGATTGGAGGTGGCTAATTTTACAGATGTATACTCAAAACATTTTGCAACACAACAGCTGATTATTGCTTAGACATATATTTGTGTGGGGTTTAGATGAAAGAGCTTGTAGTCTTTTTTTCTTTCTCCCTTGTGTTTTCCTTTCCTTATTTATCACCCAACCCAACCTAGTGCTTTCCAACTTGAAGTGGCTTGGTTCAAACAAAATGCCTTCATGTTAATTACCAGCAATTCCTCATCTTCATAAGACCACTCTTCCCCCACTTTTGCAATTGAATGAATTTGCATAATAATCACTATTTGGCCGGGTGCAGTGTAAATAACTGTCTGTTGGTGGCCAACTGTCCTAATTTCAGCTCGAGTAAAGAAGACAGGTTACACCTTAACATATTTCTGTTGCTGATGTTGATGCCTGGTGATATTAAAAAAAAGCCAGACTCAAACTTTAGCTGGACTTGTGATCATTTTATCTACTGATTAAACCATTAGCAGAATTCAGTCTAGAAAATTGAAGAAATTGTGCAAAATTCTGACAGACGTTTTGATCCCAAAATGTGAACAGGAGTGTTTTCTTAAAATATGCAGTTAACACTTAATAAATAAAAAAAATAACCAGTTCCTCTAAAGATTGACAAATTTAATTACATATAGATATATTTTTGCTTTGGAAACTGATAAAAAAAAATATGGTCAAACATTGAAAACAATGTCATTTCAGGCAACATCACTAGATGCCATGCTCACAGTTTGTATTGTGAAAGACTATCAGCTACTATCACACCCAACTTTATTTCAATATCTGTAAAACTGACTGAAATAAAGTCATTTTGTAAGTTCAGTCGGTTGTGGAAGCTAACTTGAATTTGATTAGTCAACTGTACATGTACATTCACTTACTATTTTCTGAAAGTTTCAGTAAAATCTGCCCAGTGGTTCATGAGACGTTTTGCTAACAAACAATTTGAGTTGACTTTGGAACTCAGTATATCTATATTGGATCAGTCTAAACTCATACCTCACAAATTTTAGGTCAGTATGTGTAAAATTGACTGAGGTGTGGTATTTTTTCTTTATGAAGGTCAGCTGGCTGTGGTAGCCATCTTTAATGTTGTTGAGTCCAAAATTTAATGAGTTGTAGGTGTACATCCACTAATTTGTTTCATTAAAATTCATTTAGTGATTTATCAGCTTGTTTTGTAACAGTAAGACACAAACATACAGACATGTGGGAAAAACAGAATAATCTGCCGTTGCCATTGGCAGCAGGCGATTATGAATTTTTAACAAAACATATGTAGAAATATCAAAGACTAAAAATACTGAAGTAGTCTTTACAATGTAAAAGGAAGAAAAAGTAAATCACTTTTGATCTTATTATTTACTTTGTGTGCTGTTCCTTTAAAGCAAACCTGGTTATTTGTCAGTAACCAGCTGCACACCTCCAAGTATGAAGTCAGATAAGAGTACAAACACTTCATGCCCACACACTTCACTCTAATGTTCACATTCTTTGAAATTGTGTGCTTTATACCAAATACTGACAACATTCAACATTTCTTCCAACACAGTTTATGCTGATCGAGTGTTTCATCTTAAACAGATCTCCTAACTTCTGATAAAATCCAACGTGCAAAATGAGTCTGGTGTAAACAATGTGTTTTAATGAGTAGTGACATGCAGGTTTCACTGCAAGCACCAGCCCCACCCAGTCCACTCATCTCCTAAACTGGCGCCTTTATTATTATTTTTTTCTAACAAAAAAGTAGCACGCAGGGTTTTCATGCAGGTGCATTCTATCAATAAAAGAGATGAAGATTTTTTTTCCTGTGCCACTTGTAGTGTGTTTACCCTTGTTGTACTGAGAGCTATGACTTACCCTCATCCTTAAATTCACCCCCCTCCACCCCCAACACACACACACACAGATGAGAAAAGCAAAACATTTAAAATGTATTTATTTATCATTTTATGGTTCATCCAAATTTAGAGATAAATCTTTTTTCATGTATTAACTGGCACTGAATGCTGTTAGAAGGAGAGGATGTCAAACTAGAAGTACATTTGTCAGCGTCTGTACCCGCAGAGCTTTGACATGAGTAAACAAGAACAGTCAGAGACTGCATACCCCTATCAAGGCTGAATAAAACATTCGTTGACTGAGATCTGGATCCAGATCAACATCAAACGTTAATCACTTCTAACATGTGCCGCACCCCATCTCTTGTGAAATTTTTATGCAAATTTATCCTTCCTTCATCCTTTTTTGACTAATCCTGTTGACAAAAAATAAAATGACTCATACCCTTCTCGACAGAGGTAACAATAAAATATTATTAGCTTTTTATCAAAGAAACTGTCACAAATAGTGACAAAGGTAGCTCTGCAACTATTGGACTTAAGCTCTCTTTCAATATGTGACCCTATTTTGTGTTTTAAATAGTATGAAAGGATCATTGTAAAGCGTAAAGGTTTTTTTAAGCTGTTACATAAAATTTCTGGAACCTGGAGTTCAAAGGTTTTATCATTTTTATTTTACAAACAAAAAAGAAAGAGAACAAAAAGTAAAATTTAGGAAAGGAAAAGGAATGAAAGGAAAGGAGATGACATAAGTTTTGCCAATTTAAAAACCCAGATTTGACAGTCCAACAAGTCAGTAAAACTAACTTCAATCATGGCACAAAGGTGAATTTTCCTCCTCCTTTCAGAAGGAACACAAATGATAAATGACTGTTATGGCACCAGCAGGAATACTATAAACACCAAAGGCTGATGAGCTCTTATTTCTCATTCAAGGGAATCCTTTATTAGGTCCAAAGCTCCATCTCAGTAGCATAAGATTTAAGCCTATACCTTTTTCAAATTTCAAACCCCACATCTCTGTATTATTCTTCCACCCCCCAGGCCCTGATGAGAGCTGTCCACCTTTCCAGGCATCTAAAGCCCCATCTCACTACTGCCTTACCTCCCACCCAGTACCACTCAGCAAATTCCCCTTACTGGTTCAGTCTATGATTCAAACTGCGCTGTGGGTTAATGCTATTGGACACACTCCCACCAGATCCTAAATCTCACCACTTTAAAGAGACAAAGAGCATGTAAAATGGGTGGGGTAGAGTGTGAGCAAGAGAAAACATAACGTGGCTCCAGATATATGTTACAATTCCACAGCCACTGAGACAGAAGTGTGCAGGCTCTATAGAGGAGTTAATTAGGATTACTTGGGAGAAAACACCCTCACCTGATGATATAGGGATGAACATTCAGCACAACCCACGTAAGATTTGGATAAAACAAAAAGCAGTTGACTGATCACAGAGGAGCAGTGACACGAGGGAGAAAGGAGCCTCATTGAGATTCACTGTTGCAAGGAACATGAGAGAAATGGACACCCCAAGTGAGTCAAACACTTCTGCAGTAACTTTCTTTGCACAAGACACTGAATGGGATCAAATAATTTTCTAAATCTAAAAAAGCCCACAATGCAGAAAGCTCAGGTGTGTACCAGGTGCTTGTGCCACTAACACAGCATGTTAACTGTGCTGTAAGAAGAAACAGAGCTGAAATGCCCTAAAAACAAAGTTAGAATGAAAAAGCAGCCAGATACACACATAAATCACTGCAGCTGTGAAACAGAAACGGCACAACAGTGTTGCAGAAAGCTCGCAAGTCTCAAGGCAACTTGCAAAGGGACTTCATTTTTAGTTGTTGTTGTTCACTTTGGTGTGAGTGGGAGTTTTGCCCACAGGGAATATTTCTTTGTCTTTTTTTTTAACCAAAGCTGAGAAGTCTGTTTAAAACTGGGACACCTCTGTTTGGAATATAGGACCATCAGCAAAAAATAAAATACCTTATCTGAGGTACAACTTCTTAATGAAGGTGTTATAAAAAAAGTACAGAGATGTCCTATTTTTATATTTTTGACAAATAAATATAAGTCACTAATGAACGCCAGCTGTGCACCCAAAGCATAGTGTGGTTCATTCTCTGAGCCACACATATACATTGCTACCCTACTATACCTAAAACATGAAGAGACATTTTTTGTTGAGACATATTACTAAAAAAACATGGACAACTGTGTATACAATCATACCGACCTAAATGCTTGCTATTGCACTAAATCTACAACAGGAAAAAAGCCACCACACATACAAAATTATTTTTGCTTTCTTATAACATTTGCTTTTTAAGAAAACACTTTTGCTGACTGAACACAAATGTTCTAGGTCTCATGCAGACTTTGAGTTGATATCGCATTACAGGCCACACTGGATTGTTGTGAGTTTGAGTTTAATGTCAATCTTAAAAATCTTGAATTGTCTGATCGGAAATCAAACAGTTTTTATAATCTCTATATTTATGAAGGACACAATTTAAAAAAAAGAATAAACTGCAGAGCTGGAAGGACGATGGAAAGATACAGGGTAATGGGTTATATGATATAAGCATTGGTCACTTCTCTCATAGTAATTGCACTTGACATTTAATTGTCAGAGTGGCATGCTGTTTAATCAGATGTATCCTCGAGCATCTAATTAGTCGTAGCTAAGAAGAGAAAGAATCCTCAAGAGCAAACAGGCTCTCTTTTATTTTGTGGTTTTAAACACAGCTCATCCCCATGATGTGGGATAATCATTTAGAGAGTGGTTTACCCAACTAAATGTGACCTAATTGGCATTGTCATATCTACTTTCTAAAATTAGAGATGTATGTGTTGTTGTGCTGACAAAATGCCATCACCAGGGTTTATTATTGACATTTCAACCTTGCAAATAGGAAACTTTTGGCTGACTTGTGTCCACTTTCATTACAAGCCTCCTCCATTTTTAAGTCAGGCTCATAAAATGGCACTCTTGAGGTTAAAAAAGATTTTCAGTGCTTGAGATTGGCAATTAATGTCAAGTGTAAAATTGTCAATGGCGTTGAAGCCTAAAGAGTATGGCTAATATCCCTCATTAGTATGATAAAGATTTTCAGTCTCCTTCAATCTCCATCAAGGCTCACTTTCTTCAGTGGTCACTATGTATGTGATCCAAGACTTTATCTTTCATTAACAAATTAAATCAATCAAATGGTCTTTCATACATATTCCCAGTAAATTTTAAACTATGTGCAAAACTGTTGGTCTTCCGTGGTAATTTGAACATACTGGCTACTTTATCTGACTTATGCACTTTTTAAGGTGTGTGATAAAGACTATCACCTACTTCACAGAAAAACCACCACCTTTTTTAGATCTCTAGTATTATGATTCTTTAGGTCTGGAGTCCCAGTTCCATCAAATTTTTCTCTCCACATTAGCATTCTGCTCAGTATAGGAAGTGCAGAGGTCCATACCTAATGAGTCATGTTCCCTGTCCTCCCTGTAGTAGGCTGATGTTCCCAATGAGCTGTGCTCCATTCCCATTCCTTTTTCCCCCCACTCCCAATCTGAGGAGCACAAACCTTCTCCTCCACTGACAGGCGTCATCCCTGCTGCTCACTTGGAGCAGCTCACATCAGCACCGCCATAATGGAGTGTGACATGTGAAAACATTTAACTGTGAGGCAGGTTCATTTGAGCTGCATCATTTCCAACCCGGTCAGACAGGAGACGTGTGGCTTTCATTACACCTAATGTTCAAACAGACAAGAGCAGCATGCAGGTGCTCAGTGCCATTTGCAGTTTTCCATTTATTCTTTTTTTTTCTTTTTTTAACCTTCATATAAATAAGAGCCACAAGGCAGGAAGCTTACAGGCATTCTGTATTCATGGCTGGGGTTAATAGGTCAGCAACATCTAGAAGTCAAATCACATGTACTAAATTTGCAACCATCCATTGTTTACCTGTCTTATCGACAGTGACCTTTTTGACTTTTGAGTGTTTATTTAATTATCCATCAGCTCCACAGTGTGATGACTTGTGCTTTTTCCTAATTCTTATAATGCTGCGTGCACAGAGCCTGATGCTGCAGTGATACATTACTGGACTTGGATGGTGATTGTTTACGTTCCTGTACTCCTATCCTTTGGGAAAACTCTTACTGTACATTGCTGATCGCAGGGACATTTTTACTGAGCATAGCAACCTGGTGTCCTACTTGCTTTTTAACAAACAGCATGATCAGCGGTGTCACAGGGCCTTCACATGAACCCTTTCAGTGTAGAGTCACTAAACTCTATGGTCAGCCCTTTGCAATTTTTGCACCTTTGTCCAGGTCATGAAGTGGATTTCCTCTCTTCTTCCATCACTTCAGTCATGGTGGCATGTTCTATTGCTGCATTTATGAGAGCCCTTCTGTCTAATCACTGTTGCCCTGCAGAGTCTCTTTGCTGGCCCTAGTTACATCCGTATGTCCTGCTCTTAAATTACCCTGGCTAAGCACCCACTCCCACTCTACTCACAGCCATTACACCACCTGCCCCTCCTTGTTTGGCTGCCAGAGTTTCAATTCTGTCTATGCTGTCAGTGTTGCCTGACAAGCCAGAGGTCAGACATCCAGCAACTCCCCTTCCTCAAATTACAATTTCCTGCCAATGCAGGCATTATCACATACTCAACAGTGTAGTTTCAGCTACACACTGGAGCTCTTTGAACGAGCGTCTCTTAACTGATCTTGTAAAATTGCAAGTTTTTGCAGTGAAGAAGGCTTGGGCAAAAATCAAAGAACAAAGATAAAAAGCAGATTTAAAAAGAAATTGGAGTCAGACAGGTAGATAACTTAGGCTGCTGCCGCTGGTTTTAATCAGACATATAGCTTATAGCATCCTGCATCTAGAGGTCATTTTAAATCAGCCCATCAGCCATAGCATAAGTCAATCTGATATTTTATAACTGCTTTAATATTTGAGTCAGTCATAGAGAGATTCCAGTCCTCCCTTCTGGCCCTCCAAGCCTTGGGTGTGGGATTAGATTTGGTGAGATTTTGGCCCAAAGGCAAACTTCTTTTTTATGCCTGCTTTCCTGCAAGCTGTTCTTGAACTTTTGCAGAGCCCCTTGTTTTACCCCTCACTGTGGTAATTTATCTAAAAAAACATAACACCCTGACAGCCAGAACCCCAAGCCGCCTTTATGGGTTAGGAAGGTGATCCTTATCCAAAGCCACTTGGACCATCCATCTGTTTGGCCCTGGAACCCAGGCATCTGTTCTCTGCTATTGTTAGCCTTTGTCAGATGACAGGCCAAGACCCTCATGGGGAACCTTGGTAGACTCTAATACACAGTTATGAGTGTATGCACATGCATTGAAGTGCACATGTTTGTAAATGACTTCAAGGGCTTGGGACAAAGGCAGAGAGAAAGGCCAAGTGCTGGCTCAAGCCACTGCCTTTGTTTTGGTGGGCCACAGTGAAAGCAGCAGTCAGTAAAAAACATGCTGGGACCCACAGTGAATCCCAAAAGACCTGATTGGTTGACCTCCAGCCACAGTGAGAACTTTCTCTTGATGTAGTTCTTTATTAAATCACTGTTTTTTCCCCCACATCTGTATCTTAGATTACCTTAAAACATGAAAACTAGTTAAATGTACAATAAGGTGGAGCAGAATGCATTCACTATCTAAAGTGACTAAATGAGTTTGTTTTATACAGATGCTGGATAAAACAAACAATTTTTACAGCATTTGTCTAACCTTACAAAAAAATCTTCATTAATGATAATTTGCTGCCAGGATACTGTATGCAGTGAAACAGAAAATATCAGAATGTACAACTTGATATTTTCTGTTCTATTAATAAAAATTTGAGTTTCAATTTATTCCAAAACAAATACCAAAGAGGACCCCTGTTCTGAGTAGTCTAAGATATTAGAAGGACTGTTGTTCCGGGTCAAAGATCAGTTCTGGTAAACCCAAGACATTAACTCTATCAGATTAAATAAACAAATAAATAAATAAATCATATATTTTTGATTAGATTGTTAAGACAAACCTTACTACAGATCTTCCTAGATGCATTTTGTTTAGCCTATTCTTGTATTCATCTATTCTGCTTTCTCCACATTTAACTTTTCATACATTTTGCAGTTTTGAATAATTAAGAATGTTGATTCCCAAATCATGAAAGATTAATGTGTGAAGGGTGCATAATTAGGCCTTTTATTTCTGCGCCTTCTGACGCATCCCTTGTTTGATTATCATTCTGGGGGAAGGGTTGAATGTAATGGGAGGAGACACATCTGCACAATATGAGAATGCTAGGCTTTTTATCATAAGAACTTTCTGAATGTGTGAGGTCTCACAAAAACCTGGTTCAGTGTACAACTTAGTTACTGTATAGGATGTCTATATGAAGCCCCTAGGCTATGGTACAAAGGTAAAGTTTCCCTTTCATCACAGATGAAAAGGGAAGTTTTACAAAGTCTTTGATTTCAACTATTGCTTTCCTTAATTTACCTCAAATTTCTAATGGCATAAAGGCAGCAATAAAATATATGCTAGCTGAATAATTACACATACAATTTTAAAATTCAATATAACATTGTGCAGTATTTGTACATGCCCTTTTCTAGAGGTTGCATGTTTTATGTTCTGTCTTAGTCTAAGTTGTTAAAAACTCAATAAGTGTCATTAAATGCCACAAAATATGTTAATAAAATCAGAGTTATTAAAAATTATTTACAGCTAATATTATAACAGATATGACTGTCAGTGAATTTTGTACAATACAAAGGCAAATGCATCCGGTATACTATTAGGTGAACATATTAATAATTAGATGCAATAGAAATTAAAAACAATCCACAACAAAAATCTGGGTCATCAAAATGAGACCAGCACTCCATATTAAGTAAGTTTAAGCAGGTTCACCAATGCTAAAATGGAGGTTATAGTCGCAATCAATATGCACATAATGTGGTTTCTGGAGGTCACAACATAGGTGAGTCAATAAAACAAGGGTTGCATAAACAAGGCTCTTAACTCACAACCATTACTGTTGTTTGTGTTAATAATCAGTGGGTTAATGCATGCCTCACCTCCCCCTCTTTGTTAAAGTAATTGGTTGTGTGTGTGCGTGTGTTGGGGTTTGTGTGAATGTGTGTGTGTGGTTGTGTGGGGGGGTTGTATGTAAATGTGTGTTTCAAAGAAGGAGAAACATTGGTGGGGGGTTTTCTTATTATCAAATATCTGATTTAATATACAGTATGAGTAAAAGAAAAAAAAAGTTTAGGAACTTTTTTAATACATGATTGATTCAAAGGTCACTGTTAAGTGGCTGAAAAAAAATTCTCTGAAAATACTCAGCTATTCTGGACTGAAAATAAAAGATACAGATGCTAAATTCCAAAGAAAAACTTTAAAAGACCTTCAGAAAGCCTGATGAAATAATACTCAAAACCACTTTTAAAATACTAGAAGAATATCTGGCTCTTTTGAAGCAAAATATAAAGAAGTGAAGGACGAATGAAAAATCATGCAAAGTACTGTAGATCTTTTACTGACAGGTGCAGCGCAATAGGTACACATTACTGAAACAACGATCTTGATTTATGTTATTGTTAAGGATACTGCTTACAAACACTGATTATGAGTTATGTAATGGCTTGCTTAAAGCTGTAGCATTTTATACTCTAAAACATCAGTGTACAGTTCTTTTGTATATCAATTACTGTTGCATAAAAAAATAAAGGTATATTTAAAAAAAATGTCTGCTTCAGAACAAAACATTCAAAATTTAGAAATTATGTTACACGTGGGCAAAATGTTGGATGAGATAGAACTTGTGCTTATTGTATATAAGAGTGTATTTCTTTTTTATTCATTTATTATTTAATAGTTTTTTTTTTCCTTTGGGGGGAGGGAAAGGTTGTTTAGGTACTTGATACCAGAGTAAGTTAATACGTAAACTGTTCCACTTGCTTTAAAAGGAAGATTGCTCATTTTAAAATAGCAATCAAGAAGAAGAGCTTGACAGAGATAAGCCTCAATGGGCCAATGTTGTTTAAAATCATGGAGCTCACAAATATTGGAGTAAGGCCATTAAAGACTATTGGAATCTAGATAAGGCTTAGATAGAATGCTGGAGTCGAGATCATAAGTCGCCCAAAGGCAACATTTCATTTTCAAAGAATAATTAAGCCCTACATTATTAAGACCAAGGGTGTATCCCTAGTAATTACCACCCTCAGTACAGCACTCAGCAAAACTGCATGAAAGCATCTTGTTTAATTCGTTCATGTTTTAATATTCTGAAGATTTTTTTTTAAAGACACCCAAATGGCAAAATAAGCCTAATCCTGTCATGCAAAACTGACACCCTACAATGCCATCTGTATAAATACGGTAAAGCTGGTTTAACATAACTGGGTTATAATAAAAAGATAGTAATCCTTTAAAATGGGGCAATGAGAAATACTGATATCTTCAAATGAGAACTCCAGCTCTGCCATATTTCCATCTTGGTAGACAGAAAACCAGTGCAGACTAATGATGCTTGGTAAAGTTTTCAATTTATTTGTGGTTTTGGGTACAATTCAATTTAACTGGGTCACTCATTGTTAACTGAATGAGGGATATATTTAAAGTCAGGCGATCAACAGAGGTGGCAATCAGGCAGATTATTAGCTACCCGTGAGTTACTGTAAGTGCCGGTGATGGAGAATAGCAGGACGGGATGAGGGAGGGTGTGCAATTTATTGTCCTCCAGCAATTAGCCAGGAAATGCTAGAGGCTCGTTGATTGCGGGATGTTTAAAACTGAAAAAGATAAGGGAGAGCCACAAATGTAGCAGCCCTTCCTCATGGCAGACATTGGCTGCAGGCGAAAAAGATAGTAGAAGCTCTGATAGTCTCCTAGTCTGACGGAAAAGACCAGATATGCAGAGCTGAACTGATCCACTGGTGATAACTTCTGTCAATCAGGACTTAGGCTTGATTAATACATGCAGCTCTTGGGAAATTAGTCCAAATGGGAGGTTTGATGTGAAGGGTTGCAGAGAATGAGCATTATGAGGGATGAGTCAAAGAGATGCAGTAATGCTGTGAATGAATTTCTGAAAAGAAATAAAAAGGAAACAAGATAGTTCGGTCAGCTTTTTAAGGAGGCTAAAAGCTTGTCATGGGTGAGCCATTTGACAGGCTTGCCATGGCTGTGTCAACTTGGGTCAAGGTCAAAGAGACTCTGTCACTGTCTTATGGTTTCAATCAAACGTCTGATGAGGGACTTGGTACTGTCCGTAACCTCTGCCCCCACTGTCATGTTTGAGGTCCATCTTTCTGAATATTGGCCTCAGGGACATCTGTTGTTTCAGTTCTGGTAGTGACCGGCTACTGGTTGCTTTTTTATCGTACACAGGACTGACAGATGTCAGGAAATGTGGTGTTTTTTAATCTCAACTTTGCCATGCTGAATGTTGAATTAGATACATGGACATAAAATTAAAGCTTTTTTTGTTTGTTTGTTTTTTGAGTGGCTACAGATAAACTTATAGATATTTTTTGTACTGTATGTTGGATATTGTGCATATGTTCATGACATATGTTGTGAGTTTTGTCCTTTGTCACAAATCTTTCTTGTAAATAAGACTTTTGTTTTCAGTAAGCAGTGATAAAATTAAATTCCTTTTTTTATGTATTATTTTTAAATTGTGATTAAATCAAATTTGATTTGCCAAACAAGTAAAACAACTAAAAGGCTGACCTAATAACTGCATAACAGGTGTGCTAAAAATAGAAAGCAATTTTAGATGGAATTTAAAAAGTACTTGCAGCAGATCACTTTTTCTCAGTAATGATATCATACCACAGGTCTTGGTTTAAATATGAGCCTCTGATATGATCTTTCTGTCTCCTAAATTTTCATATTTCAATAATACATCAAGTAAGATAGAACTGATGGATCTGTTAGTCTGAGGTTTAGGGCACCATATTTCCTCCCTGCACCTGAGATTTTCACAGCTGATTTTGAGCATCTTAAATCAAAATATGAATAATTAACCTTACACTAGATCACTATATATATATATATATATATATATATATATATATATATATANTTTTTTTTTTTTTTGCCAGACATGGTAAAAGATTTGGGCAGTGCAGATTTAGGTGACCTCTCAACTTGTTGGAGGATTTTTCTTAAGAATCTGGATTGAATTGTCAAGGTCATTTATATAGGTGGACAAGTGCTTAGTCGAATGTAATCAGACTCTGCATGGCACTCTGTATGCATTGATAATCATGATTTCTCACCAAGACAAGATGCTTAGATATAAACTGTACAATAACACCAAGTCTGAATGAATTTACCTGGAGAAATACCAACTTTATAAATGCATGAGGTGCTAGGTAAAACAGAAAGAAGGTGATGCATACTCAAGTATCTTACATGTAACACGTCAGAACTGCTGTTTGCCTTGTCTGCTTCACAGTTTGAGTCTTATGTGCTGTGCTTCTTTGAGGCTAAGATAGACACATCTAAGAACAAAGTCTTGTCCACCCACACAAGCTGCACTGAGAATCAGAGCAAAGAAAACTTTCCAAGTTATGAAATTGGCATGTTATAATAACAAAACAAAAGTCATAACACAGTGGGCATCCCAAAGGACCCCCTGACACAAGAACTAAAGCAGAAACTGCTGTTAAGCATCATATTGATTCTTTTCAAGCTTACCCCACCATGTTTTACCAGGTGTATTAAATTCACAATTGTCCTTGAAGCCTTGTACTTCAAGTCAGAACACTGTGAGACAAATCTTTTCTACATCCCATCCCTTCTTTGCAGTTTTAACCTTAATGGTCCTGGTAAGAAAAGAGCGAGAAAAGAAAATAATTTTGTGTAACTTTTGAATATCTGCAGCTGATTAAGATAAAGCCAGTCTGTCTCGTCTCTTAGTGATTTTCCTTCCCACTCCCCTCTGGAGCCAATTTTGTTTGGTAGGGAACAATGGTAGATAAAGCTGAGAGCTGGCGAATTCTCTAATCTGAGGAGCAGAGCTGGAGCAGCTGGGTTGACGTTGAAGAGTAGAGTGCTTTCAGAGCACGGACAGATAAAAAAAAAGGAAGCTTTGATTGGGATCAGGAGTTTGATGTTGGGTGTAAGATAACAAAGACGGCATTTTATCCCAATGGGACAAAGTTGAGAATACTACCCTCTTCCTCTCTTTCACTTAGTGGGAGATTTAAAGTAACAATGGGAAAATTTAATTCCCATGGCAAAGTTATTTGAATTTCTTTTATAGAATAATTAAGCCATACATTATTAGAACCAAGGATGCACTAAGTAATCACCTGCCACCCAAAAAGTCTGCATATAAATTAAAATTTGTACAGCTTTTTTTTTTTTTGTAAATAACCTCATTTTGAAAATAGTGGTGGCAATAAATCACATTACCCTGTGAGATCTGATGACCTACATGTTCTATATTTTATTACATGTAAGAGGTACTGTTCTTAGACACTGTAGCATCTAAAACTACACACAACCACAAATATATACTCAGCTACAAACAAGAAATTATGACACTTTATTCTTTAATGAGTTGTATAATGAATATTAAAAAGATAATACTGTTGTGACTTAAGGTACAACCCCTGGCAGGCACAAAAGCAGTTTCCTGGTGCAACTGGAAAAACACAGCTGCTCCACCCACCCCTGCATAATCTGGATCCTTTGATGGCTGAAAATTACCAAACAAGCTCTCAAACAAATGGATGGATTGCATAAAATACAAACAGCAAGTATCAGTGCTATTGTTGTAGGAATTAATCTATTTTCCTGGCTTTAAACAAAAGACATACTTCATGCGTTCGCTAATCACAGGTGACCTTTCTAAATTGTGCTTAACAAAGCATTAGATAAACACATGACTTTGTTACAATAACATAGCTAAAAATATCAGTACGAATTTAAAATATAATTATATTGTTGAAAGTGGTGGACTGTTTTTAATTTGGAGCGTGAGTGTGTTCTTTTGCTCTAATATTCCCATTATTAGATTTACCTCTGGTCACAAACTGTCACCTCACATCTGCTCGTTTATCTGTTTGAGTCAAAATCTTTCCTCTCATCTGTTACTGCAGGCTGCCACCATGCACATATTTAGGGCATGTGTGGGCATGGAGGAAATTATCTTTATTAATTGGAACATTGCTCCAATATGCTAATGCTGCCTTTTTTAATCACAAATGCATGTTGACTCATGAGCATTCTGGCAGTATCAAAAGATCGACTAAGTGCATCACTACATTTCTGATGATAAATAAAATTCTACAAACCCAGAGAGCATTATTAGCAGCACGGCTGAGACTGTTAAAGTTTTTGCAGTAAGCAGTCACAGGCAGCTGGTACTTGAATAACACTTGTCAAATTGCAGTTTAACCATTTTACAGCTTGGATTTTCACAGAGTAAAACCTCAGTTAACCTCACACCTATAAGCAGTCACATTTTCATTGCCTCTTTGAAAACCTTATATGCTATGTAAGTGTAGCAGAGAAAATAGTTCAAACTCCAAATTTTCTGCACATTATAAATCGAGGTGTCCTCCTTTTTTTGAACAAGTAGGTGTTACTGAAAGTGAACTTAGCTCATCTGAATCTAAAAGAAGATTTGACAATAAAAGCTGTGACAATCGTAAATAATTTCTTTTTTCTATTTATAGAACAGACAATGTTATTCAGACCATCAGCCTGAACAGAGAAACACAAAGACTTTAATCCCAACCAGAGGGTCTGGCTATGCTGTTCAGATAGCAAACAACCCTTTATTTCATCAGAAGATTGTAAGAATTTGTCAAAATAGCACCAGATAGCACATAAAAATCTTCAAGCTCTATTCAGTATTGAAGCTACAGTAAAGGCTCTGCTCTTCTCAGGGGGCCAGACAGTCATTCTTCTTCTAAATTTGCATATTGTTCTGAGAAGAGCTTGGCTTCAGAATCAAAAGGATGGAAAAGGAAACAAACAAACAACAGCAAAGCTTATTCACCACGCTTTTGTTTTAGAATTTTCCAAGGCTCTCTATTTCAAATATTTGGCTACAGCAACCAAGAACACATTTAAAATTCTTCAAATTTAATGGCTGTTGATACTTTAAGACATGGCAATTTTTGGTAATGCATAAAACTGTTGGAAAGCAGCAGTGGCTTTTTCAGTTCTAATTGAAAAAATAAATAAATAACTGAGCTGAAAATTATTTCTGCTGACTGATTCATTCCAAAGATCTAAGGCTCTTAAAAGGAGCTTGCAGAGTTGCATGTTGTTGGTATCTTGGCCGCGATGCACTGGTGCTGATCCCCAAATAAGATTTCATCCCCTGCTCTGTGGATTAGAGTGGTGAAAAGATTTAGCTGCAACATACTATCGTTTCCACCTTTGAAAAAGTGGAAGGAATCCATGGCTTTAAGACTGTGATGTCTGTTTTAATCTTGCAATACTCTTTGCACAGTCTCTCAAATGTTGATGTCTGCTGTATCCAAAAAAAGCCACTGCAGGAAAACACTGAAGTGTGGTGCAAAGGTTAATAATGTTAGTATCGTTCCTTGACTGAAGAAACTTGTATTTGCTGTCTCTGTTTTCTTACATTAATTAAAGCTTACAGAACAAAACATCACCTGGCACTCCAGACTCCCTACTTCTATCTAATAATAGTATGAATTCAATGTGGTCACTTGACTATATCTTTGCAATGCACTCTGTATTCATTGCGTCTTGATGTCTTATCATTAATACACATATTGAGGTTCCTACACCAAAGCTGGGACTTTTGCCTATTTCATAAAAGAATTCCAAAATATTGCCACAAAAACAAGCCCCTATTTAAGCCCCCTCTGTTTGTCCACAAATGGACCAATAAAGCCACTTAAGTTCTGCTATGATGTATACCTACACAAATAAAGCTGGCATTGGAGAACCAGTAAGTGATGGCAGCACTATTGATTAGGATTTAAAGCTGCTAGCAACACTCTCCACTTTAGACCAACTTCACAAACTCAGCCCTGTGACTACCACATTCATCGACTCAGAGGCGTAACAGAGTGGGTCATTAACAGAGTAGAGTCATTATGTCAATCACACAGAAATTAAAAAAAGATGTCTCAGGTCTTGCTTGAAAGTGTTTTATGAAAGAGTCTCTGCATAGAATCTAGTGATGTGGCACCATCTCACTGGCTTGTCTAGAAATGTTCAGAAAAGTCATATTTCCACCTCAGCGTAACTTTATTTTTTATTCAGCTACAGGGCATGCAGTTGTTCTGTGCAGACTCCCTTTGCATATACACACACAACAGTTAAAACAAGAGCAGCAACACTTAACACAGCAGCAACAGTAATTTCAACTTAAAGCAAGTACAAGGTTTGTTGAACACAAATGTCAGAGTTGAAAAAAATCAGTGCATACAAGCGGCAGAAAAAAAGAGCAAAAGCAAATGGCAGTTTAAATATTAGCAAACAAATAGGTTATATTAGAACTGTCAAAGAGCTGGCAAAATGAAAAAGAGAGCAGACAGGAACTCTTCATGCAAGAGGAATACAAAAAAAATGCAATTTGGCAAAAGTCTAATGAAACACACAAGTTTATGTTTAATGATAAAAAACTGATTGTGTGCTCTTCACAACACAAGAATGATTTTTTAATTTCACTTGTAATTGATGGGAAGCTGTTCCTATGTATTCTAGCCTTTAGAGATAGTGTTTATTTGCCATTGTGACAAAGAATCAAACAGCCAAAATCTCAGTACAGTTTCTTCCTGGTTTAAAATTCAGTTATTATTTTAAGAACCCTGTATTCTAAGAAAGGAAGTAGATTGAGCTCTTATTGTTGTACATACTTGCTAAGAAAACCTTGAGTTTGAGCACCAAATAAAGTGACGATTGTACTTCTGTTCATTCACACACCTTCTGTGACATTACAGGTATAGTCGGCAATGATTTGGTGCCTCATTAAGCTGAGCTGGTGGTGAAACAGAAATGTTTCTCCATCTGAGTGGGCCAGGTAGAAATTCTGATGGCTTTCCACACTCCACAGCTTGGGTGGGTGTTCTTGATCTAAAATTGTTAAAGTCCTGTGTTGCTATTTGGCTGAGCCGTCTTCTGAGTAGGTAAGATCATTCATATGGCATCTCCATGTTCTCTACTGTGCTAGGCTACAATTATGTGAATATAGCCATGCACTCCAATTGCAAGTTAGATTGATAGGGTGAATAAGCAATAAGAGGTAGAATCATTACACTTAGGTACCAACACATATAGAAGAACTAGCAGTGCTATATTTGGTTTAACAGAGTTAAAATCTCAGCTAAAATAAGCTGAGAATTTTACTGTCAAGAATTTCACTGAGATCTCTATTTCTAGCTCACTCCTGCCTCAGCAAAAGTGCCTCCTTCCTCCTCAAATTAGCTTTTCACCTTTAATTATCCAATGTCTAGCGTGGTAAGGAGTAAAGACAATGTTGCACACACCCATTAACACAAAAAAACCTGTTTGAAGAAAACAAATGCCTCCTGCCTCTCTTTCTGAAGTTCGTTTAACAATGTCCTCGAGCCAACATTTTCCAATGTGTGAGGAAGTGCCGGCAAACAAGACATCCATCAAATTGACAGACAAAACAAATTACAAGGCAAACAGAACCTTAATGTGTCACCACAGCTAATGGTGTCATGGCTGGTTGGCAGTAGACCCAGACACTCACATGCTGCTGCTGTCACACACTTACAGGCTTGCTGTTCAACTCACAAAACAGTCAGCTGAAGAGGAGAGGGGAGTTATCTTTGGATAACACTCAGGTATTAACACTGTGCACACTATTGACAATGGACCAAATCAATATTCACAAAGGTCCATTAAACTGAAGAAAGTCAGAACAAGAGGCTTTCATGCAGTTATGATCTATCAGTTCTCTGGCTGGTACTCCAAGTCAGATTATTCTTTAAATGAATGATGCAGTCTCCCTAAAGCCAATAAAAGTGTAATTACATGCCCTGGGCTTTAGTGACAAAGGCTGTGCTAGTGACAGCTATCTGAAAATGAGGAAAAAAGGATTACCTTTCCTCTTCATCTAGTCTTGGCATGATCACCTCCCCACAGGGGTCACCTTGGACGAAACGCCACAATTTACCAGTCATTAAACTCTTAATCCAGCCTTCGTGTGCAGACCTTCATCTCATCTTTCAAAGCATCCATGACCTTATATCACTTCATATTGTCACTGCATCACAGTCATCCATTCTGACAGAAGGTAAAGGTGAGAAACCTCTGCAGGAGCATTTAAGACAAAAAGACAACATAGATCAAAGTTTTTCTTATTTCAAACAAGTCCTAAACTTAAACAGAAATGATATTCATAGATAAAACAATATCCTTTAAAATAATTTGTTTTGCAGGCATTAACTTTGAAGTTAATATTCCATAAGTTACTTTGGTATCTGCAGGAAATCGTGCTTGGGAACCTCAGCAGAGCATCAGCTGGAAGATTACAGAGACCACTTCCTAATATTTGTCTCGCTACATTTGCAAAGCAGAACCATAATATATTCAGAGATGGAAAGATTTTTCAATGGCAGGTAAACACAAGATGATAAATTGGACAATAAAGGATTTAATCCAACAACACAAAGTACGTAGAGGGATAATGCGGCTGTAAATATGGCGTTACAGCAATCTGCATAGCAATACAATCACTCACTGAAGAATGGTAAAGAATTTTTTGTTGCAGTCACAATAATATTGATATGCTCACTGTTGTTTAAGTGACTGAAATTTATGTATTTTAACTGGTGAATATGTGCACATAAAGAAAGTATTTCTTTTACACAGCCTAGTTAGCCGTTACATTTGTTTCAATACTCTGGAAAGTTGTAGTTTTTAGAGTTTTATCGTGAGAGCTATTATTCTAATATAAAAGCAGGTTGGAATAATGCCCAGGATGAATCTTATTATTGCCACTATAATTATGTTTTTAGGTTCATTTTAGACTTTTTAAAAGTTAATTTTCCATTACAGCATGAATCTTTAGACAAATGTGTAAAAGTACCAAAATCACAGTGGACATATTTTTAAAAATGATCGCTTCCATAGCATGACCTAATTTCAGAAGTGATTTTATTTTTATATTTTTTAAAAGAAAAAGTGTTGGCCATGAGACAGCATTTGACTCAAAACATAAAATAAAATAAAACTGGAAATGTTTCCATAAAATACTACCACACCTCTGTGGTTTCAGTGCCTTTGGAGGTTTCAGAATTCCCTAATATGTCTGCTCTGTCAGCATGACAGAAAACTAAATCCAGTAAGCTGAAGTTCACCTGAAGAACTTCCTCAATTATTCCAAGTCACTGATAATACTGTCATATTTAAACTTGACCGATAAGACAGCTGTGATTTTAATCAATCAGTCTTCCTAATGAGAACAGGAAGTTAATCCATTGTTATGCATTATTCAACAGTAAATGAAGGTCTTCAGGGTTAATTAACTAGTGGGCTAAGGATAATGTTAATAATGCAGCACTAATATGGGGCAGGTAATAACACACTAGAGAACGCCCTTCTCAACTCCAGCTTTGAGCTCTTGTTTAAGAAGGGTAGTAGATTTAGCCTGACAGTTACTGTATGTCTTATCATACAGAAATGCTGCTTGATCTGTAAGAATAAAAGAAAATTGAATGTGATGGCAATCATCTTCTTGCTTTTAGAGAAAAACATAAAGCAAGTCTATCACAGGGCCACATAGAGACAAATGAGACGGACAACCATTCACGCTTTCACTCACACCAAGGGACAATTTAAAGTTACCACTTTCCAGTTACCAACT
Source organism: Kryptolebias marmoratus (assembly GCF_001649575.2). NCBI lineage: Eukaryota > Metazoa > Chordata > Actinopteri > Cyprinodontiformes > Rivulidae > Kryptolebias > Kryptolebias marmoratus. The sequence continues at coordinate 6,402,964 of NC_051431.1, read as the reverse complement.
TAACATGCATGTTTTTGGTCTGTGGGAGGAAACCAGAGTATCCAGGGAAAACCCAGGCATGCATGAGGAGAACATACAAACTCTACACAGAAAGGCCTCAGGTGGGAGGCCGACCTGCAACATACTTGCTGTGAGGCAACAGTGCTAACCACCGCTCTGCCGTGCCACTGAAAGCCATACTCTTATATTTGAATTCCCAAACCTCAAGACTAAAGATTGACAATAGACTGAGAAATGTATTAATTTCAGAAAATGTTTGGCTCAAACGGCCAACTTGTGCCAATGCCCATTTTTGTGGCATCTTTGTGAAGAAAATAGAGAGACTCCACAAGACTTGATAATACAGAAAGTAAAGAGAGCTTTTGTTCACACCCTAATCTGGCCGTGAAACATCCTTGCTTGAAGACTGTACTGTCGTATTTCACACAAGGCCAAAGCTTCTTGCTGCACCTACTGAGGCTCAAAATGACATTCAGCAATTGGTTTGACACACAAACAAACTGCATAATTATTTTAAATCCTACATCTAAAGAGCCATTTATGTGACTAATGGACTTTATATTGCTACTTATATAAGCATATATTTTGTTTAGTTTTAATTAAATGATTATGTACTTGTAGTATAAAAATACAGTTTTACAGTGCACATTTACCCTTCAAGTTTACTTATCCAAACAGATGTACTATATCTTTTTATTTTGATCATACTGATTTCTACAATATTTAAATAAATTTGAAATGAACTTTATGTTTCTAACACATGTCAAACTGACACAATGCCTGATACAGGTTTTTTCCGTTTACTACTTAATGTGGTAGAAAACTTTCTCTATTTGAAGGCATCACGTGAACAGCCTCACTATGCTTTACCACAAGGTAAGATTGGAAGAGAATTCTGAGCATCTTAAAAGGGAAGAGAAATGTTCCCTGGTGAGCTGTCACAGGTTCTTCTGTAGTATTTAAAGATGCATACTGTCAGCAGGACATGTGATCCTGGTCTCACATCCAACCTACTGCTTACTACATTTTCACTAAGAGCTTTCAAGTCAGACTTTAGGGCACAGAGTAATTTATTGATGTAACTTTTTTTTTGCTCACATACAGGGTTAACATTAAAATGTATCCCATTCCATTAATGGTTATTTATTTGAACCTAATTAGATTCCAAGTTAAGTCTGAACCAGCTGTGAAGCTTATACCTAAAAATATATACAAAGTGAGAGTGAAATGGAAAAACAAACAAACAAACAAAAACAATAAGTAAACACAAATGCTGCTCTTTAATTAAGAATAAATAGAAGTCCTAAACGTTAATATCCAAACATCTAACTTCCTAAAAGTCATTTCTAACTTCAATTAAATGCCTAGCCTTTTAGTCCAGGGTTTTAAATTAAGATCATCTTGTGCTGAGAAATGACAGTTTTAGCCATTTGGGTCAAACCTTGAAAGTAATGTTATCCATGTCTCATGGGATATTGTGAGATGTCACTCTCAGAGTTTGTGTTGTGATTGGCTCTCAGCTACAACCACTATAAATCTAAGCAGACCATCTGTAAATTGACTTATTTGTAGCTAATTTTTGTGTTTTCTAAGATCTGTTGGCTGTGGTGATCATCTTGACATGGGTTAGCTCCAAAACTTAATCAGCTTGAGAAACACACAAATCCTTGCATGATTGTCAGTGATGCTTCCAGCCTTACCAAAATTGCAGACTCTGAGAATAGATTGTATTTCACAATGAAAGAAAATGACAATCAAGTAGTCTGAACAACACCAGTGTGTTTAAACATATGTCCCTAGACTGGACTGTTCCCAGTTTTTATGTGCACCTTCATAAAGCACATGCAGTAGCACAATCTGCATACCAGCTCTTTGCTGGCACAGGAAGTTACTGTGGTTTGACACACAATATTGGACAAGACCGTAACATGGAACATTTAGAGGAGGATGGAGAGGGTACCGTCGCACCCGGCTTGCCAGCTGTGATAATGATGTATAATTTAATTGAAGGCTGTGCTTCTATCCTCCATAGAACTCAAGCTACTCTTCTCTTGTAAATGCATTATTCAGGTTAATGGTGACCCTGAAATAGAAAAAAGCTTCTTATCTCTTTAAAGTTTCATTGCAGAGAGCAAAGAGAGGTAAGAAGGTATATGGAGAAAAAAGTGCCTTAGAGTGAGGCAGATAAGTTAAAAATGCTTCCCCAAATGTAGTTCTGTCTGATGCCATGCCTCATGAAGGTTTCCTGTTTCTGACTATTACAACATCATTTCCCTAGCAGCTGAAGAAAAATTCATTTCATCAGACTTGGTATTATTTGCTGATATTTCCAAGAATATAGGCTTATAAAAATACTTTGGACATCAATGTAAAAAAGAGGTTTCATTCACTTCCCATTCCAGGCTTGATCCTTTACAATGCGTGCAAATTTTACATTCCACGTTCATACATTCAAACATTGCCTTCCATCACAATCATCATCACAGCCATCATCGTTTCTGAGCAAATGAGAATGAGAAGCTCGAAGGAAAGATAATGTGTGGAGGAGAGCAATGATGCATATACTATTACACATGGACCATCTTATGTGATCAAGCAAGCAGATCCTTTGCAGCACAGTTAGAGAACGACAGAATGAAGTGTCCCTGGCCATAAAACAAGCACGCTTCTATCTATAGAGCACAGCCATCATATTTACAGACTGAAATTCTTTCCATAAAACACTGTTATTGTAAAGTGCAATTTCCACTGCAATTAGAAATCAGCTTCATTAGAAGTCGTGTGACGGAAATGTGGCAATTAAACTGTGCTGTGTTTGGAAAGTGGGTTGATTTGGTGAGGAAGAAAAAGTGCAGCACCCAGTGATGGCACTTCACCCATTTACTGAATCAGTCATTTTTTATCTCAAAGTATAATTGCCCAAAATTCTCATATTTCCTACGATTAATCAAATGTAGACCCCTCCCCCCCATTGTCCCTATAATAAATGCTCCATCTAACAGATAAGAGAGGGTGGGAAACGTAATTATCAAAAAAACTACATATTTAACAGTTTATTGTCAAATGTACTTTGACAGGTAGCTGCAGTCACCATTAGTAAATAAAATGTATTCCTAAAAGGACCTAATTAAATGGAAAAACTAAACTGTAAAATTCTTGTGTGCTCTATTAATCAGTTATCTTTGTTTGGCACTATCACACCTATAACTGATGAGGAGCAAAAACATTGTCTTGTTCCAGATTGTTTATGACAATTTTAATAAAGTCAGTCCAGTTACTTCCAACCCCACATAATAAAACTATATAAAATATATTTTCTCTTATCTTTCGATCCTCATCAGTGGAAAAAAGAAAGCGCAGTTCAATCAGGTAAACACATGTTGTTTGCCAACAGGAACTCTTAAAATCTACTTGCTGTACTAGCTGTAATGAAGATAGCTTTCCTGGTCAAAACAAATGGGAATAGTAAAATTTTAATACTTTTTAATGAGACAAAAGACAAAAACAATTCAAAACCTAGAAATGAAAAGCAAAAGAAAGATAAACGTTAGAGGCAGAAGAAAACCAAATTCACCACAGAGAAATACTAACATCTTCTGTAAAGAGTAAAGGTTAAAAAAGCAAATCATAAATGAAAAGTGTGGGTTATTTAATGAAACCAGAAGACTCAAAAAGCCATATAGCTATGTTTGTGTTTCCTACGGTTGACTGGCTGTGGCAGCCATGTTAAACAGGATTGACCCCAAAAGTTGCCCAGTTGTAGATGATCCTGAGAGTTTGTCCAGTGGTATATGAGATATTTTGCTAACAATACAGACAAATGAACAAATGCACAAACACACACACAGACACAAGAATAAACACTATTGCTCCACTTTATCTTTTGTTGTATGCTTTAAAAATGTTAAAGTAACATGTTGAAGTTATTAAATCCCAAATAAATGTTGTTTTCAGTGTCTGTCTGTTTGTTTTGAAAATATTTAATATCATTGTATTTTGTTCAGACAGAGCAGATGTTGTACTTGAGAAATAATTGTTTCTTTTTTTGCACTAGATTTGATTTGATAACAGATTTCTAATGCTCCAAATAGGAGAGAAACAACATTACCCTAATGTTGACTCAATCCTGTTACAACTGTATCTGTAATCTCGCCCACACGTTTCAGCTTCTACTGATTGCATTTATTTCCTATTTGGCGTAGGCGTGCATAAGTCGAGCACATTTGAGAAAAATAAATCTTCTCAACTTGCAGTGGCACAAGACCTAATGATCTAATTAATTGAACAAGGAAACATAGCCAGTTTTTAATTATTATTATTTTATTTCTTGTTGTTTTTTTTATTGTGACTGAGTATTTATGTGAAAACTACTTAAGTAATTATAAATGTCAATGCTGAATGTCTTGGAAAGAGTTTGTTTATAAAAAAGCAATTGTTTCACAAAGCTTGACCTACATTTTTCCATTAGCATACACGAGAGTTTGAAAACAAGGGTTCTCAACAGTGAGATCAAACTGTGACACCAAATGTCAGCAACACTGCAAAGTGTCACATGAACAAGTAATAAGTGATTTTCCTCATGCTCTATGACAGCCCTTGCTGTGTTTTCTGCCCCAAGACACAAGTCAAATCTTATTAATTGTAAAAGTAATGACATTAGCTTAATTGTTCCATCGGGCTGGTGCCTAAACTCCCCCCTTTTAGTTTGTATATTTTTGTCCCTGCAGCTACTTCTGACTTCCTGCAAGGGCTAGTTCATGGCACATGGGGGGGAGGAGGGGGAAGCANTTCTCCTTATTCAAATGTGGGTTATTTTAATCATCTAAAAATGGCTGCAACAATATTGCATAAGCCCAGAATATGGGCCAAAAAACCCAGTAACGGTTCAACTGTCATATCTGATAAAAGTGAAAGTCATCCAACACAGTTCACACTAAACAAGATTAAATCAAAATGAGAAGTACAGATTTTAAGGGAAACAGCCGTTTTCCAACGCTGACTTGATTTTACAGTGTTTTAATGAAATGCTTATTGAAAGCTTTAGTAATTAAAAGCCTGGTATTTCTTGAAGAAAACCACATTGCCCTCCAAGAGAGATTAAAAACTAAAATCATCTTATGCTGAGAAGGGACAAAGGTAGAGCCTTGTTGTAAATAATGTTATTTACAATTTCATGCAATACTGTGAGCTATCGCAATTTGTAGTAGCACACGGAGTATGTCTTGAAGATGACTCTCAGCTATTCCCAAACAAATTTAGCAAAAAAAAAAAAAAAATTAAACATCTGTAAAACTGACGTAGTTATAGCCATTTTTGTGTTTGCTAACATTGCTTAGCTTTGGCAGCCTTCTTGAATGAGGCTGACTCCAAAAGTTAATCAGTTTTAGATGAACATCAAATGGTTATTTTCTGAGCAGTTTCAATAAAATTTGGCCAGTGGTTTATGAGATTTTTTGTTAACGCAAATGAACACAAACTCGCACATAGACATGAGCAAAAACATTATTGCCACTCAGCTGATCATAAAAAATACACCTGGATTACAGTAGCAAAGCCCTCTGACAGCATGTTTTTAAGCTGAAGACAATACTGCAGATTAGCACCCCATAGACTGCATAAAATCAAGTGTTTACTCTGAAGCATTTTTATTATCTGTAGTTTAGCTATGAATGAGTGGTAATGATCCATCTGGCCCAGATGGATCACCGCGACACAGATACAAACACTGAGTAATGTAACAGTCATCAGTCACACTCATGTCAAAATGCCTTTGTCAGATATTGGCCTCCTAAACACTGCACTTCACTGAGTTCAATACTCTTCTGCTTTAAAGGTTTAGAGGCTAAAGCTAAGCGCTGTTGCTCATAAGTTTAAACAATGACAAATGTTCACGTTTTATTATTTCAACTTCTGATAATAGTGCATTTCATGACAATTAGAAAATTAGACATCCTATCATCTGACTAAAAAACATAAAGGACAATGATATTAGGTCAAATTTTCTTGTCAAGTTAAATAAAAACACTGGACAAACTTTTATGTTAGGATTATGGGGTATTTTCTTTCTGAAGTTAAACAAAACCGCTTCTGATTTTAATAGCAGGCCTGATGTACAGTAAATACAGAATTGAAATTAAAAGTTGGAAGGTAATGAAGATGAAAATGCAGATTTTTTTTTTTTACTCTTACCTGAAGAAGTGATGGCATTTTCTCTAATATGAAAGTTATTCATACTCTACACATTCAAGGCTGATATAGTCAGGATGGCTTAGTATTAAAAGTTAACAAGTTATTAAAAACCAAATGTCCCATCGAATGGATAAATCTTAATAAGTATCATTAAGTTAATTTTGTTAAGGAACATTTCATTATTCTCTTCTTTTTATGTCTGCAGCCCTGACCAGTAATTACATTGTTATGGAGTACAAGCAAACATAGAGTAAGCAATTTGCACTGCAGATCTGTAGTAGAGTACAAAAGATTCCTGGGTAAGCGGGAAGTGATGGTATTAATTCCACCATTCCTCTCCTGGTTCATATATCTGATACTCTCTGATTTCCATCCCAACCAGGCAGATCCACTCAGTTGTTGGCGATAAAGGGGTGCAAGTGTTATTTCTGTAATAGTATTGCTCTCTTCTTTTTACCATTACTCTTTCACCGACTGCCTCAGCAGGCACCTGTTTAGTGAAACAGTTTTTGAAAACATTACAAAAATGGCCCTGTTGTGAATCCTGGGCAAGTCTGTGTATCATTTGTCTTCATGGTTTTGTGTTAAAACAGCCAGGCTTCTCTCCACCTGGTCCTATCTTCTCATTACCATTTATTGTACTTAGGTGGGATTGACATCCAATTGAATTTCACCCCTACTGTTAGGCTCACCTCCGTTTCTGCTGCACATGATCTGACTGCCTGTGCAATATTAGACATGGAGTCTCTTTTTGAAAACATGAGCAAACAGTAGTTTAGAAAATAAATGTGTGAGACAATATGCAAAATAATTTAAATGGTATGTTGTTTTTTTATAATGTTGCTGGAAATGGAAAAGTTGATATCATTTTCACCTAAAAATGCAGACCATAATCATTTTGCTCAGAAATGCAAGTCCACTCACAGTGGAATTTATGTGCTTTGATACCTTAAAATCCATAAAATTTTAACTTGGTGCTGTTTTGTTTACAGTTTCTTTAAAATATTTTTTCAGTAAAATTTAAATGTCAGTCAGCAGACCTTAAAACCTTCGGTGAGCATATCTGACTCAGTCAGTATATGAATTTTTTCTGCCTTGCCACCTTGAAAGGCAGACATGTGGAGAGAATTTTTCCTTTCCACTGTTGCCAATGTGCTTGCTCAAGATGGGAGTGTTATTTGCTGGTTTCCTTATATAGATAACTTTTACTAATTGGCTTTTAAAATGTATGTGAATGTTTCTGTAAAGTGCCCTGAGATAACTTTTTTTGTGACTTGGCACCATATAAATAAACTGAATTGATATCAATTGTATGTTTTTCTGAGTGTTAACAAAATATCTCAAAATCCAGTGGATGAATTTTAATGAAACACTCAGAAAGTTATCATTGGGTGTATTACAACTACACCAAATTTACTTTGAAAGTCAACCCCATTTAAGATGGCTGCCACAGCTAACTGAACTTGGCAAACAATAAGTGGCTATAACAGATACAGATATTGAGCAAATTTGGTGTGCAAGTTATCCACATATATTGAACTCACCCATCCAAATCACTGAATTCAGGGGTTCCAATCACTTCCATGGCCAAAGGTATATAAAATGCTGCTTCTACAAACATTTGTGAAAGAATGGGTCACTCTCTCATGGACTCAGTGAATTCCAGCATGGTACCATGATAGGATGGCATCTTTGAAGTAGGTCCAGTCATGAAATTTCCTTGCTACTAAATACTCCACAGTCAACTGCTAGTGGTATTATATTAAAGTGGAAGTGATTGGGAATGACAACAACTCGGCCACGAAGTGGTAGGCTATGCAAAATCACAGAGTGGGCTCAGCAGATGCTAATAGTAAACAGAGGTTGCCAATGTTCTGCAGAGCCAATAGCTACAGACCTGCAAACTTCATGGCCGAGCAGCTGCATCCAAAACTCACATCACCAAATGCAATGCAAAGCACTGGATGCAGTGGTGTAAAGCACGCCACCACTGGACTCAAAGCAGTGGAGATGTGTTCTCTGGAGTGACGAATCACACTTCTCTGTCTGGAAATCTGATGTACGAGTCTACGTTTGTCAGTTGTTGTTTGATGGAGAAGGGATTATAGTGTGGAGTTGCTTTTCAGGAGTTGGGTTCGGCTGCTTAGTTCCAGTGAAAGGAACTCTGACTGCTTCATCATACCAAGACATTTTGGACAATTTCATGCTCCCAACTTTGTGGGAACAGTTTGGGGATGGCCCCTTCCTGTTCCATCATGACTGAGCACCAGTGCATAAAGCAAGGTCCATAAAGACATGGATGAGCGAGAACTTGACTGGCCTGCACAGAGTCCTGACCTTAACCCAATACAACACCTTTGGGATGAATTAGAGCAAACACTGCGAGCCAGGACCTCTTGTCCAACATCAGCATCTGACCTTACAAATGTGCTTCTGGAAGAATGGTCAAAAATGTCCATAAATGCACTCCTAAACCTTGTGGAAAATTAGTGTACATTGTGTATAGCAAATCCTAACTTTCCATAATAATCTTGGAATTCTCAAGGGTTAGCTTTTAATATTTAGTAAAATTTCCAATGGTTATCGCCTCTGCATGGCTACAATTTTATGTAGAGTGTGTACAGATTGTGTAAATGTCTCCTCTGGTAGCCATTGCATAATGTTTCTTTTTCTTTTTTTCCTCTAAATGCAGCTTTTCTTACAGAACCAATATAAAATATAAACAGTAGATGTGTAATAGTGCAGCCTTAAAATTATTTAAAATATGCATTCTGCACACATATTTCTAATGTGTTCTGAAATATATGTAGATGATATGTATATAGTAGGATAAATATTGGTAATTTAGCAGTGCAATGGGAAATTACTGATGTGTGAAAATGTTAAAAGTAATAATAGAAAAAATAGTGAATGAAATAGCTGCTGTTAAGTGAAGCCCCACTACTCTGCTGTCACACAAATTAAGTTTTAGTTATTCTCACACAGTCTTCTTCAGGAAACAGGACACCCAAAAAATGTTAATCAGTCCAACATAGATGTTATCTTAAACACAGAACATATTATTTGTGTGTGTCACAAAATCTTAATTAAACAAACGGATACAATTCCAGCATATGGCTGTGAGATGATTTGTTCAACTGTGCACAGATAGGGACAGAGTTTATGACTTAATTACATCGAGCGAGGTCACTGCCCTCCATTTCAGAGAACAGAGATAGCTGGGATTTTATTTTGTTTCTGCTTTTACCCTTGGCTTAGATTGGCCATTCAAATTTGCACCAAATGAATTAGGTTCTACCCTTGAACCTTTTTTTACCCATCATTTCAGAAAATCTAAAAACTGGAATGCAAATGCAAATAATATTTGAAAAACACTACAAATCTAACAATTTATCCTTTAATTTATCTTTGAGTTTTTTTTTTATATTATCAGCTGTTGTTACGTTGACAAGATTTGACTGCATGAATATTTTTTAAGATGCACTTCATTTATCAACATGCAAATTAATTGAAGAGCTGGACATGAAAAGTGTAATCCAAAATTTTATTATGTGTCATGTTGACAATACTTATTTAGTCACGTCATGATGATGCATCTCGATGACAAATTCAAAAATTCAGCACGAGGCTGTAGAGAAGTTGCATTTGAAGAAATGTAAATTAGAAAGTGGGTGAGGCAGAACAAGAGCAAAGTGACAAGTAATCATTAAATAGATTTGGGGAGTGACACTGAGCCTTTGAAGATGCTCACATCCCACTGAGTGTTAGCCCTTTAGTGCTAACAGTGCCAACAGGGTGCAGAGAGCATCTCTCAACCCTCTCAGAGAACACTAGCAGTGAGATTAGAGGTTCTTTTATTCCAACAAAGGGGATTAAATGCTACGAGAGAGGCGAGAGGACCGCTCCCATGGAGGGGCTGGGTTGAATTATTTACACCTTCAAGTCTTTACACCAAAAATCACAGCTCCTAAACACTGGGGGCACTTCCTACTGACCAAACAGTCCAGGAAGCACAGATAAATGTGATCTTGTACATATCATGCCACACAGAGCGAGCAGATGTGTATAGGAATGGATTTCAGCATCAAAACACTAAAATGAAAAAGCGAAACAGTAAAACAGATATGGAAGCTCAAAAGTGTCCAAAGTTGGACAGCTTTACAGAGATCATCATTCAGTAGATATGCCCACTCATCCCTAATTTCTGTGCTTGGAAAAATACAACTTTCTTTGAACATACCTCTGCTCTTAAAATGAGCTATTACTGTGGCAAGCTTTGCGTAAACATGCTGACTTTTACACTCTTACACACATTGTATATTCCTGGTGATTGCATAAGCCATCTAAGTCCAAGGGTGGTTCAGAGAAAGCTACATCTATGATGAGAATGTGTCAACAGTTTCACTCAGGATGAGCTGCAGATGTACAACAACTAATGCAAAATATATTACAAGTCACTTTATTGAATCACAAATATTCCAAATAATAACCAGCACAAACATCAAAAATAGTTGTCCATCATCATCATCACTTACCCCCCTTATTCCATCTGCCCTTGGTCCTTGCTTGACAGGTCAGTTCGGGGCATCCAGACAGCACCGAGAGAAAAAAAACAAGTTCAAACACAGAAAGAAATCCAGACTTTGCCTTGGAAAACATGTCCAAGAGTTGCTGGCAGCCGAGTCACTTTCACATGGCTGTGTTTCCTCCTAAAGCAGCGCGGCTGTGGCGCATGGTAACCCACGCGTGGGCTGTCATCATCAGTCACGCTGGTGTCAGCAGTGGATTTCTCGTCCTACCATGCTGCTTTGTGATGCCCCAGCTGGGTGCTGATCTTCACTGATGCTGGAGATCCAAGTGAAGCCGCATCTCTCCTGCTGTAAGCTCTACCTCACCAGAGCACACAGGAATCAGACGGGAACACACAGCTTGCCATGCGACGGCACAGCTCAGCTTCGCTCTGTACAGTGCATAGGAACTCGCTTTCACACAGCCTTGCTCACACACACATTCACACTCCCTCCTTTCTCCATCTCTCTCACGCTCACTGCTGCCACCACTACTGATGTTGCTGCTGCTGCTGCTGCTGCTGCTGAATTATTTCCTGCCCTCCTCACTCTGGATTTCTCTGGGAATTCATTCCTCAGTGCTCTATTTTTGCTTAGAGCTGCACTTTGTGGAGCAGACAAGAGGTGGAAGCAAATCCACCTTCAGCACCCTACGAACAAGTTTCTATAGGTGTGTTGGGCTGTGGATGTCTGATAGTGCAGACTCATACAGGCAAGTAAGTCACATCAGTAGTTTGAAAGCAGTGGGACCACAGGAAGACCAAGCTTTGTGGAGAGAATCTTCATCAACAGGAATTTTGCATGAGATTATTTAACATGCATCAGAGTAAAAAAAATCACTTTAGAAGGGTATAGAAAACAGGAAGAAGAAAAGAAAAGTGACAAAATACAAAAAAGATCAGAAAGAAGTAAGAGATGAGAAAATATTGCCTCCTAAACTACCTATTTAGCAACATCTCATGAAGAAAAAATGTGTTCCAACTGTCTATAAACTAGTGTTGACAAGGTCAAACAAAGTCATTAAGTAAAGGCATATTGAATGTTTAACATTGTTAACTGACAGAAGTTGTTGTGGACAATCTGAATACCCATTAACGTATGAGCCACCATTAGCACTCGTGCAAAATTTTTAATACCAACAACACAAGTATATAGATAGATGTAAAATATATATTAATCGTGACATTTTAAAGGTCAGTCAGATTGGCTATAAAGAAACCACCAAATGGTGATCACAATACTGGTTACTATTTTTGCATTTTTACTGACTAAAACAAATGACAACAATTAAATCAAAATGAGTTATCCATGTACCTTTGAATTGTTGCACATTTCATCATAAAAATTTCAAGACAAACAGCTGTAGTTTTTTGACATTACACCCGCCTAAGAGAACCTGACTTATGTTAAAACCTGTTGAAATGTTGCAATAAGAACTCTACAAAAGCCCCAGATTTTATGTACTATTCATTCATCCATTTTCTTTACTTGCTTTTTCATGTAGGGTCACAGGCAGCTAGTGCTCATCTCCAGCAGTCATTGGGCAAGATGTGGGGTACACCCTGGACAGATTTCCAGTCCACCACAGCGCTACACAGAAACAAATCAGACAGACAGCCATTCATGCTTTCACTCACACATGATGACAATTTACCAGTTATCCTAACATGCATGTATTTGGTCTGTGGAAGAAAACCAGAATACCCAGAGAAAACCAACATATACACAAGAAGGACAGGAAAGGTTGTGGCCAGTTTTGAACCTGCAATATTCTGAAAGGTTAGGGTTATGGCTCCACCTCCTATATACTAAATCCAAAATAATCTTTTCATTGATGAGCATATATGTTATTTATTATTTTTTGTAGGACCCTACTTCTGTAAGCACAATGTTTACCAAGATGTAATACAGAGTTCTCAAAGCTCTGAGGTCATTATGTTCCCAAGTTCATAAAACAGGTACTTCAGAAGTGAGGAGTATATGAACAGGGTGTTGTAAACCACACTATGGCTTTAATGTCCTAATTACAGCTTCTGAGGAAACCTACCATCAAGTTCATAATTTTTATACACAGCACAAATTAATATTCTGAACCCACACAGTCTTTACTGGTTTACCACCCACCCATTCCTATTCCTTCACGCTATCTTGCTTTCTCTTCATAACAACCTGCAACAACACCAGGAACTATAATTAAGCTGCCAGCACATGAGGAGAGAGATGTGTATTTTCTCCAAGACACGACTTGGAGCATATGGTGACAATACACATTTCCAATGACAAATAAACAAGCAGAATGTTTGCCTCTCTCTGGGGTATTACACAGTTGCTAAAATCATAAAGTATGTCTGTCTATTTCTAATTGAGATACTCATTTAAAAGAGAAATCTGGACCAGACAAGGTAGATGAAAACTATATCAATAAGATGTATCTCATTGATTGTCTGTGTTTTTCATATAGAGACTAGACAAAAAAAAAGATTTGAACTCAAATTCTAATTCAACCAATCCTCACAAAGCTAAGGATCAGGAAATCAGTAACACTGATTGTTATTGAGGGTCCAACATAGAGGATTTGATTAAACGGTAAAAGATCTAAATTGATAACTGGGGCAAGTTTGTCTGGTGCTTCTTCATAAAGCAAGGGTAGATAACAAGAGAAAAAAATATATTTCTGCAATATTAAAGGCCAAGCATTCCTTAAAGTAATGTGTATGACCTGCTGCCTTGCATGCTGGATTCAGATTTTTCTTGGTTCAGAAATGATGGAAATACAGCCATTTTGGCCAAACACTGAAAATACCATTAAGCAGAACTCCATGCAATATTTCATCATCTCACCTAACCTATTAGAGCTTGGAGTATGTGTTGTAATTGACTATCAATACTTACACTCCAAATTTTACCTCAGTACTAAAGTTGATTATCTGTGGCAGCCATCTTGAATTGGGCTCAAAAAGATAATCAATTGTAGATTTCAAACTAATAATCACTTCTTGAGAGTTTCTTTGAAATCTATTGAGTGCTGTATGACATGTTTTGCCAACAGCCAGACAGGGTTGACTACAACAGTTAATGCAATGATTTTAAGCTAAAAAGATGTACAAAAAGATGTGTTTGGGCTCAAATTACCTGAGTAAAAGCCGTTTTTGTGCTTGCTAAAATGTCTTAGGTGAGGTGGACATCTTAAATCTAAAAGTTTCATTAAAATTATTTCAGTGATTCATCAGCTACTTTGCTAAAGGTAAAGACAAACAATCACACACACACATGCACTCACACAGACATGAGCAAAAAATTAATTGCCCTTTCGCCTTCAGCAATGGGTGATAATACACACTACTATCCCTATTGTTATTCCAGTTCATTACAATCAGTCAAATACAACAGGAGCCAAGGCAATATTAAATTCTGATTTAAAGCTTAATACCAATCACAAATCCTTGCATTAGTAGTAAAATCAAACAATGCAAAAAATCACTAAGAGATCATTCTAGAATACTATGTTAATAAGTTCTGAAAACTTTGGAGACAAAATAGCACAGCTATAAAAGGGACAGACTGCCTGGTGCCTCGTGTGCAAAATTAGTTCACACAGACAGAAATGTGGTGGAGTGTACCTGGAATTAGCATTCAAAATGTCTTTTCCTAAATCCCAATGAGCTCATTAAACTTACCATTCAAAGTTTTTATTTCATTTTACTTTCTGCTGATTTCTTGCATTCGTACAAAAAGAGAAGGGAACAAGGAGGTAAGATAAGCAGGATGAGAGAAGAACTTCTGCACAGTGTGATAGTCGAACAGATGGACAAAACGAGCAGAAGTGTTGTTAAATACTGTCACCAGAACAGTCCATACTACAGTGGAAAGAGTGAAGAATAGCAGAGTTTAGAGAAGGAGAGGATGAGGGAACCCCTACATCCATACTGGTAAGTCTGTCAGCTTATCACCCCCAGACAAGAGCCCCCTGGATAAATGTGGTCAAGCAGGACAGGAGCCCAGCTTCAGCAGTGATGGGGTGCAGGACAGCGATAAGGATGAATCTCCACTGGGCGAAATGTGCGAGCAAGGCAAGAGGCCCCGGGCGGAGAAACTCAGCCAACAGCAATGTTCATTCCAGCTCTCGCTGCCTAAACCTCTTAAAAAATTTACACACAGGCATTCAACACACTCAGCAAATATAGGTTACTGCATGCGGCCGTGTGTCTTTAATGTGACTGCATGTGCACACGTTTTATTGCACATCTTACTAAAAAACCTCCGAAAGTATACTGTGTGTGTTGAGCAGGAGAAGCTCGAATTTTGACAGAAAAAGAGAGAGGGGGAAAGAGCCAGACAGAGAAAGAAGTTGTCTCCTTGATGTTTTTTCGATGACAGCCGCTTGAAAACGGACCATGAAATTTGCTTTTTCACAGGAAGTGACAGACCGAGCACCATGAATTGATCCCCTGATGGAGATCTGGCTCTTTGTGTAGTCATTTTCTCCTCTGCGCATCTGCCTGCCCAGATACTGGATAATCTACTCGCTGCCGGCATTTCTAATCCACCCATCCATCCCCATTCACTCCGCCCATGTGTGTCCCAGCACAGAACAAGGGTGTACTTTGGAAGTCTATTACGGAATAGATTTAGTTGTTTATCTGTCTTAAAATGTCTGTTGTGCAGCCCGGAAATTATTACTTTTCCTGCAACACTCTCTGCTAAATGATCAGGCATCTAATTATAACTCATCAGCATCAAAGCAACATTAATCAAATAATCAGAGACAGACTCTGTGTGTGGTGAGAAGGATATTTTTCTTGAATTTTATCAAGTTACTTTATTAGGTTAGCAAAACTAAATATTGAGCAAAATACCACATTACATCAAACAAATGAAAAAAAAAAGAAGTGGATACATAAAAAAAACAACAACACACAAAGGACACTTTTGTTTATATAGTCTAATGGACAAAATTGTGGACCTTTATGCCAGTTATTTTGTATTTGGGTAAATTTTCACAAAAGGATTATGATCTGAATAGGCATCACAGATGAACAGTGGGGTTCTCACAGTATGGCTCCTGGCAAACAAATGTTGAAGATCATAAGCTGATTATCGATTTGTCAGCCAATTCAAATATGTAAACAAACCAGACTAAAATAAGGGGGTAGTTTGTAAATAGAAAAACGATTAGTACATATGTTTTTTGACATTGTGCCCGGTTCACCTATCGGATGACTGATTGTAGGGGAAACTGGCAAAAGAAAATTAGAAATACAAGGGTCTAACATCCATTAACATCCACTTGTGTTTGATTTTGAATAAAGGTCAAACTAATCCTTAATTATAAAATGACATCACCTGGTACATAGTGTAATTTCTCTAAACACTGAAAATAGGTGAACCATTTTGTACATGAATCACACGATAATTTAGACTGCACCACAATAAAATGGAAGGCTACATACAGTAGCTGTACAATTCTTGCCACCAGAATCCACATTTGAATTTTATATGCCATCATTCAGCAACAGGCTGAGCTTGTTATGATGGACATGAAAACTGAAATTGAAGTCAAAAGTGTGGTGCACACTGAAGATGCATTTACATCAAGAATAAATTCCTTTACAATCAATCCTTTATACCGCATAAACTTGTGCACAGAATGTGTCTGTGAATGGCCCCGCAAGTCAAAGAACAGAGAAGTAATAAGAATCAGAATGAGTTAGTGATGGCTGTCATAAAATATGGCAGGGACTTCTATTTACAACCTGTAATAAAACTGCCTCTGCTGCGATTTATAGAGATGCTTGCCCCACAGAACCAGACCCTTTTTGCCAAGGGCATGTTAATAACCTACATAGAGCATTTTGAATATATCAGCAGATGGACATTTTGTCTAATAGAGCATTGCAAACTGGAAAGCAGACACTAAAAAAGGAAACAGCATCATATTGATGCAGTATTCTGGTAGCAGCATAGCTCCAGCCTGGAGCTTTCCTTCATCTCTTAGTCTAAACAATATGGCTACCCTGTGATGGGAATCTTTTCTTACCAAATTCATGAACTCTCATCTTACCTAACAGCAAACCAAGCAACTACATACTTTGTTACGTAAAAAGGCCACTGGAACACACCTAGATTTGTTAATAGTATTAGACACTGAATAATGAACAGAAACATTACTTTAAATACTGCAATAATAATAATTTGATGCTGGTACATATGAAAAAGACACTGATTGCATTGTAGACAGGCAATAAAAGTGTAAGAAATTTTACTTCAACTATGATGAACGGTAAATTTATTATTACATTTAAAAACACATTTGTGCTCTACTTACTTAGTGGGGATTACAGCATCTTTTGTAGCTTTGACAGTAGCACTAGTTGTATCAGATCAAAATGACTCATTCATGGGGTGTGATCCAAACTAGAATTTTTAAACCATACAAAATAATGATTAAACAAACATGAAGTTTTTCACATTTTTACAATATAAAGAGTGGACAAAAGTAGCAGTAAGAACACCTAACACATCAAAAAAAAAATGCTTGTGTGCAGTAGAAAAAGTGCCAATTCACTAGTCAGTAATTAGATTCCAGCTTGATTAGCCATGACTGGTGACTGGCCAATAAGTCACAAATTTATTCATTAATGTACCTGCTGAAGTTATGGTTCATGTCATGTTCACAGCAAAGTCCAAGTCACACAAACTAACATGTGGTTAGCTTTGAAGTTCTGCACCATTACACCTAAATTCTGAGTAATTTATGCAACGTTTGGGTCAATTTGTGCTCAAGCCCAGGTAACACCAGAATATTTCTCTCTAAAGGATGTAGTGTGCTGCATTTGTTTCACAGATTTGAACTTCCTGGATCAATAAGTTGTAAATCAAATGTTAAAACATAAGTGCATCTTTAGAACTGTGGAGAAGAGAACAGGCTACTACTAACATAACAGTCACAATTATAATCAAAGCAGCTAGTGCTCCAAGTAGAACATGATCATGAACTTCAACTGGGTTTGGAAAAGTTGGAGCAGACTACTGTAAAAAAATAAAGAAGAATAGGTTGCCCTTTTTTTTACATTCATAAAACAGCTCTGCCCATTAATTTAGACTCTAAATTAATGGGCAGAGCTGTTTTATTTCTAAATTTTAGAGATTTATATACAACAAAATACAGTTAAACAGAGAATTTTAAAGCTATTTCATTTTTAGGAACATTAATTTTCCATTAAAGAAAAACTGTAGAAATGTTTAGATATTTTGTCATTTAGGGAAAAAATATTTTCAAATATAGAATTTTCAGGTCAGTGTTTTGCAAAATTGTAATCATAACATAATGCCAAAGTAATTTGCACATCTCTTTGCAAGCTTAACAGATAAAACTGTACCATTCAAAGGTGATATAAACCATTATAACAACAACATTCAGTGAAGCTGTTCTCAGTAGCAGACAGAAGGGAACTGCAGTTCATAGACAGATGTAGACCATGCTGCTACACCCACTGTAGCTGTAGAGAATTACCTGATCACTCAGTGCTGAAGGTCACAGCTCTCAGCAACAGCACGGCTCACTGTCTCACACTCACATAAATAACAATCTTCTGTTGTTCTAACCTTAACTTTCTCTCCTTCTCATTCTCTTAGCCTCTCATCTTTCAAAACACTATTAAATTCAAATTCCACACTGTGCTGCAGTTTGCAAAACGTTTCTGTTTTCTGGCTGTGCACATCAGTGTAATTTAGCAACACAAGTTTATAATTATTCAATTGTTCCCCATAAACTGAAGTTTCTGGCACAGTGACGCTACTAAAAAAGCAGCACCAGACAACTTAAGTAGGATTTCTACAGTGCTTCATTGTTTTTGGAAACCCCTTATCAGAGCTGTGATTCTGAGATGGTCTGGTTCTCTTGCTTTTTTATTGCATGCACAATACTTCTACTCATGTTACCTGTTGTACACTGGTGCATTAAGCAGAACAAACCCTAACAGGTAATGGTATGGAAAGGTGAGAAATGGGCTGCACTAGAGTCGATGTGCCACCAGACATAAATCATTATCTCAGTTTTGCTTCAGGCTGTTGCACAGTCTCATTCATTTAAATACTGTATATTTGCAAACTATCATGCAGCAGTCCAATCGATCATCAGCTGTATACAGTCCAGGAGCTTGTTTGCTCTAAGAATATAAAGTAACTCCACTGCAGTTATTTATTATCAAACACAAAATTACTGTGGCAGAAATGCCAAAGGTGGTTTGGGATCAGCAAAGGAAGCTCTCATTATAAAAACAGACACACAAAGCTTTGGGGGACTGCTATTTAGTCAGATGGATGGAAGGAGACCCAGGCGCTCAGAATAACTTTCTGAAGGTGTTTACAGAATGAGATTGCACACTACAGGCAGCCGAGTTGGGGAGACTGCTGGCAGACTGAAAGCTATACACATCCATTACCCCACCCCACATCATCAGCAACAATCACATCATCTCCCAGACACTTCCAGGTAGACTTGAGCTCCATCAGGCCTTACTGGTGCTGCCAACCTAGCTTTCATTCAGTCACTGAAGCTTACAGCAGAGCCTTCCATTTGATCACTGTAAATTGAATGAGTGCAATCAGCCAATTGATGTGAAATTTACCCCCTATATCCAGTTCAGAATGGGGCTATTTAGAACCAGTGGGAGAGATGTGCATTCCCCCTGAATTGGGTGTTTTTATGATGGTTCTCCATATTGGTATGTTTTCCAAACTCTCCTGTTCCGTATTGTAGCTACAGTAATTTCCATAAAACAACAGGCTGCCACACAAATATCTAAACAGAGTCAAAGCATTTTAAATGTTGCCTCTGGAGGTAGTAGGTAACACAACATATGGAATTTTAGCTTCGAGCATTAGTAGCCAGGAGGCTCTGAAGCATCTTAAAAAAGCAATACATGTACTGATAAATAATTTACCCAAGTTGGTTTAACAACAGCTGATGCCACATTATGGCTTTTTATCAATTATTAGCTAAAAACAGGGCAACTTGTTTTACACACTGTGGGAAGCATTTTTATGTGAAATGAGGACAACTATGAGGAAGACACAGTAGATTGGTGATCAGTGTCAAAGTCTCATAATCCTGAGGCTTGAGCCCAGGTTGCGTCAGGAAGGGCATCCACCATAAAACATTTGCCAAATCTTTTGTGCAAGTTTGCTTGCTGTGGCAACCCCCAATTATCATGAGTACGCTTTTTGTTGTCTTTTCTCTTTAAAAATACCGATAGGTCTCAATCTCTAAAGGTCACTGAAACATCTCTTTGGACTGCAACTATTCGGGACAAGTTGGAAAGACAAAATTGCGAGAAAAGTTGCAAATTTTCACTTGGAAACACATTGAATGACACATTTGTAAGAAGGCACACATATCCACACCTTTAGTGCTCTAGAATTATGGAAACTAAATTTGGAAGGGTCACAAATAGGTTCCAGAGACTCGCAACAACTCTATGATGTTATGAGAAAAAGTCTCTTGCATGGTTTTAAAAAATGTTCAAAATTCTCAGGAATGCAACAGCGAGGCGATGTGACTCTCAGAGGGAAACTGAGGACCCCCATAAATATTTGGAGACATTTTAGAAACTCTCATTTTGGAATTTGTCACCAACAGTCGCAGCCCAGTGAAACACTACCTTAAGGCTTCCTCAGCTTTCCCTGTGATGACGAATAACATTTTTGTAATAAAATACTTTATGTAAAGGAATTTAAACTCAGTTAATGTTCTTCACCACATAGGGCTAACAAAATAAAAGTGGAAATCCGGAGAAATGGTAGAATAAGCTCCCAAAATGATATAACATACACCCTACTGAGAATAAAGTAGCTTTTTTAACTAACCTTTTTTATTTTCATTCAGGTGTGGTTTAAATAGATTTGTGATTTGGATTTTTTTGCAACAAGTTCCAACAAAGTAAAAGTGCATATTTGCATTCGTAGAACAGGCTTTCAGAAAAGCCCTGTGACTAACCTCATATTCAAGGCTACAGAAAAAAAGAATCAGAGGTAAACACACAACTCCAGGTTCTCTGCAAATTTAATTGATTATCAGAAAACTGTAAAAAAAAATTGCTGTTTATTTTGGTTATAATAAATAACATTGTGTTTTTATCAATTATTAATCAACAAATGGTTTAATTTGCTAGTTTAGCGAAGAGAAAGATGAAAACAGATCACAAAGAAGAAAAAAAAAAGTTGAGCGGACATTATTATAAATTACACCTTCATCCACTTTGAGATAATATGATAAAATATACTAACTAAAAATGAAAATATGGAGGTTTTATTGTGACAGTGGAGGATACTCTTTTTATTATTATTATCTTGCTCTGGTTCTTGTATGAGGTGGCAAACTGCTAACACATAATTCTTATTCTGATGCCTTCAACAGGAAGGAGAGAGGTCAAACTACTGACCTATGGTGATGTTCAGAGGGGAATTCAAGGTTCAGCTGTGGAATATTCCCACCTGCTCTCTTCACACACAGAGTGAAAGAAACTGAAAAAAGGAGAGAGAAAGAGAGAGAGACAAATAGACCCCTGGATGTGGTGGGGTGGGCTCATTGCTCTCGGGAATGGTGTTGGCATAAATCTGCCTGGGGATAGGGAAGAATGGCAGGCACTCAACTAGGGGGCCTCAAAACACATTTTAAATTTTGCCAGGATGACATGCCTCGTCCACCTCTCAGGCTGTGCTGACAGGAGTGACAGTTAGCTGGCATTTATGAGTCCAACCTGAAGGTTGCAGAAAGTCAGCTGAACTCAGATACAGTGTTGAAGCTGTTTTTTTACATCGCACTTTATTTTTTCCTGTTCTTTATCAGAAACGTTGTGTTAAAAAATATCACATGGAACTTTTTGATGATGCAAAGCTTAATATGAATGCTGAAGACAAAAAGGTCGTCACCTGGTCATATCTGACTGCACGTCGACTCTCACCAGTCTGTCCTGTTTGTTTATCCCTGGCTGAGCCCCACCTCACCATACAGCACTGCCAACTGTAGTAGAAGGTAACCTGTTTGCTTTTCTCCAAACAGCCTCATATTAGTGCATTGTGTCAAGTCAGGTGGGAGCAAAGCAGAATGGTGGGCTTAACAAGAACACTTAAACCTGTGTCATGCTGCAGTGTAGTGATTAGTGCTAAATTGATTTCACAAATCAATTTTCTTTTTAGAATCTATTTTGTTGTGCGTTATCAAGCCCTACAGACATATACGATTTTCTGTTAACTATTTATCTGATTGAACTCCAACCTGCAGCCATCAGAGGATGTCAGCCAGAAGGGGGGTTTAGGTAAAGCAGGAGTATCAACAAGTGTTTATGACCATATCCAGAGTTTTAAAAAATCATCACAGTTAGAAGGACTAAATCAGATGATTGAAATAAAATAGAAACAAAAGTCAGACTTGTATAAAAATAAGAATTTAAAATATAAAACAGGTCTTTCTTTTTGTTTGTTTGTTTGTTTGGAAGTAAAAATGCTTCTACTCTGTATAAACACCATTTTAGTTCCTATTATTCAGATCAAATTACTACAATTTTAAAACATGCTTTCCAAAAAATATCATTATAGAATAATGCAATGTAATATACACTTGTATATTATTATTACTCATTTTTTTAACAATTAAAAAATGAATTTTACAAAAAATAACATGACATGGTAAGTCAGCTGCAAACTGTCTTAATTGAAAGAACTTTCCTTGAAGGTTAGCCAAATTATTAATGGAAATGTACCGATGCATTGATGGACAGGGGCATAACATTTAACAATAGTACTTAATTTGATGAATGAGACAAGCAGATGTGATTAAGACGGTCGTGATGGTGCTGTCAGTCTTCCAAATGGACAGGACCTCAGTGCTCACCTCTCTGCAATTCCAAGCCAAATGGCTGGGTGTGGAAATGTGTCTTCACATTCACAGCACTCACTCACTAAATCTTCCTTGGTCCATCTGGAGATGGGGTTTTGTAAAAGACAGAAGTCCATTCGGCCCGGCAATCACCTTTGGTGTCTACACCGATGCAGGATGCCATTAGCATTAACACCAGCATTTAACTAAGAAATCGAAGATGAGCTTAGAATAGATTAAAAAGAGTGGTCGAACACAAGTGCATCTTGGAAATTATACAGTTAAAGGAAGATTAATATATCTTCAATTTATTTTCTGTCACAAAAGTCCTCAAGCATCTAATATGACAAAGAAGTTGTACAAGTATAGAAAAGGGCAACATTTTAATATGCTAAGACTGTACTATAATAAAGCCCCTAACAGATAAAAAGCAATGAATGATGATGGTGCTTAAGCTGATGAATGTATCAGTCCACCTGATCAGTGCGTGTAGTCAGTCCGGAAGTTTACTCCACTGCCGGTGGACCAATACGTCCACAGCCTCAGCACCGTTGGCGAATGCATGGTCTGTGCTCACAGCACACATATGTTCTTGTAGTAACATGGTTGTTGTTTAGTAAAGAAAACAATGACAAACTAAACAATTGTGTTATGCAAAAGTGTAGAGGTTTAAAATTAATTTCACTCTGGTATGCCAGTTTTTGAGAAAAAGCTGTTTAATAAGCCTGAAAAACAATTTAAAAAAACTAGAAACAAGCATAGCCTGAACAAAATCTTTTGCCGCCCTCTTCATACTTTGTGCTCTATATCTGACGTCACTGATGGGTTTTTTTATATATTAGAAAGGAAGACCCAGTTCATATATTAGCTTTCACTCATAGAATGCCTTTGGATTTGATAGCATGCATGTAAAATATAACAGAAAAAAATAAACATCCCCCCAAAAAATTCCCAATTTTTCATCCATTTTCTTTCCTGGAAAACTGTGTGACTTCTTTTACAGCAGTGGCATCATTAATTATCCTCACGTTGTTATTATTTGAACTTTAATATCCACATTAGATTTTGTTGATAAATGACGTGCTCACATGTTGTTTAGTCGCATGTAAATTCTGCCAGAAGAGCAATTAATCGAAGTATAAGCTGGAAAAACTAACTTGATTAATCATCATGACAATATGTTAGCTTAAAAATATCTAAGATTTGGTTGAAATAACCTTCTCCGATGGTCCAGTGAAACTAGATTTAAGGAAATGAAACTTGATTTTGTAGTGTGATCATTGTTTGTTAGACTAAAGAGCAAATGAGTAAATAAAAATCTTGAACTACTGTTTTTAAACAAGCTTCATAAAAATATATATATATATATATATATATATATATATATATATATATATATATTGATAGATAGATAGAGAGCAAGAGAGAGAGAGAAATTTGCCTTGTGCAAAAAGTCCAAGGCACTTGTGATCTGATAGTGCTGAGAGAACTTTATTGGGAAAATTTGGGCCACTCAATATAATTTCAGTTTGAAGTACCAATGTTTGTCTTTGCATCATTCCTGGCATGAGCATCGCTTCAGATTCATTATTTATTGCCTCTCAAAGCTCTAAACCCGAATGATTTTTCTCACATAACACAATGTTGCATTATATCACAAAGTAAATGTTGTCTGAACTTCCCAAAAAGTTTCACAAAGTTTAATGGCCCGTTTTATATTTAAAAAGACAGAACATCTTTGTGATGAGGTGGAAAATTGAAGTCCGTAAGACATCTGTGATGCAATCATGACAATACAGACCAACATCTTACATTATTATTTCCAAACGCTTATGAAGTCCATTTGAAGCATATTATTAAATCATTAAAAAAAGATGAAAAGAAAAAAAAAATCAAGCCAGATCAGCCTTGAGATACAAGGAAGAGAAACATCAGGCATCCATAGAAAAAAGGCCTTGGGCAGAACTGAACCTTTGTCAAGCGAATGATTCAAACTGTATGACCAAAACGGTCAAAATCAGATTTATGGAGAACGCTATCAATTCTTTGAAGAGACATCAAAATTCAAACCTAAATATCATTCAAAACATCTGTAGAAGGAAATCTTAAAGTCACCCAATCACAAAGCATTATTGCAAATAAGGTTTTTTTGTTTTTTAATCCCAGCACTTAAAAAAGTATCTTCATAATCAAAAGAACTATCTGAGGGAGGATTTTCTTATGTGGCTAAAGTGCTACACAATGACCTTGGTACTGATTACTAAAACAAAGCAAAAAAAAAAAAAAAAAACAGGAAAAAGTTGGATATCTACATTAACAATATTTGTAACAGCAAAGAAAAACCTGACAAAAAATTTACAGACAGACAGACAGACAGATTTTCGCTCAGTATTTGTAACACTGACTGACTAATAGATAACTCTCAGCTACTACGAAAGAATTTTACTCTAATATATTTGTAAAATTAACAGAGGTTTTGCCATTTCTGTGTTGGTCGTGGTTGATTAGCTGTGACAACCATATAAAATTAGGTTGGCTTCAATAGGTAATGTGTTGAAAATGTACATAGAATGGTTACTTTCTGAGAGTTTCATTAATTTCATCCAGTTATCCATGATATATTTTGCTAACACTACAAACATGAGCAAAAACATTGCCTATTTCCTATTTTAGCAGCAGTCAATAAAAAGCACTTGGACTGGTAGTAATTTATGTACTTCTTTGAATAAGAAGAATACAAGGATTCAGACCATACAGATAATTTGTGTAAGGGGATCTGGTTTCCAGGAAAGACTTGCACCCTAGCCAGGCAGCCACATCATTAACCCTGTGCTGGTGATAGAAGTCTGTGAGCCAGCGAGGATGTGAAGGACAGAAGAAAGACTGACAGCAGAGAAGCAGAGGAGAGGGACAGAGGAAGTGTCAGTGTTGCTTTAGAAAGCACAGAGAAACACAGGCTGACAGGTGAACCCATGAGGACTGACCAGCATACAACCAGTGGGAGCTCATCTGGCATCAGCAAAGCTTTTATATCAAACAGGTGAAAGGATTGAAGGATTCCTGCTTAGAGCCACATGTGTAGAGCTGTGGTCCAGCCCCACACTAAGCAGCTTTAATGATCAACATGTAGCAGCAACAGATGACACAAGGACACAGTGATTATCATTTCACACTGTGATGCTCAAGTGGCTGCTATGTCTGCACAGGAAATATTCTTTTTATAGATAAATACAGCTCCGGCTACAGATTCAGTTCTGAATAAATGGGTCTGAAAGATGGACTGAGCTCAAATATAGTGATTAAAATATTCAACCTAAAGGTGCTCATTGCAACGTATGAAATTAAACATACAAAAAAAAGCTATCCTGAACCAGAGATGGTAAGAGTACTAAAATATTCTACTCAAGTAAAAGTAGTTACTCTACTAAAATTTTACTAAAATTACTTGTCAAGTAAAAATAAAAAGTAATTCAATAAAAATTTACTTTTTTAATGAAAGTTACTTCTTTTACAGAATTGGGTCCTACAAGTCTGATGCACAGAGAACAAGAGGAAGGTTTTTGTTTGCTTGTTTTGAAAAACTCTTAATTTAAATAAAAAGCCTTACAGTTTCATATTCATCCATCCATTTTCTTTACCTGCTTTTCCTTTCCAGATTCCAGGGCTGCTGGTGTCCAACTCCAAGAGTCACTGTACAAGAGGTGGGGGACATCCTTTACAGGACACAAGTTCATCACAAAGACACAGAGACAAGCGGGACAAACAACCACTCACACCCTCAAACACACCTAAGGTCAGTTTTAGAGTTAACAATGAACCTAACATGCATGTTTTTGGTCTGTGGGAGGAAACTGGAGGAAACCCACTCGAGCACGGGGAGAACAAATAAACTCCCCCCTGAAAGGTCAGCAGGTGGATCCGAGTTTACCACTGCCACCCACAGTTTAATCTGCAATTACAAAATAAAACATGTTCACAAATCATATTTAAAACACAAGGAGAATATAAATTGTCATTTCTGTTCAGAATGATCCGCACCTAACAACCTGTCAAATAAACCACAAAGGCAGCTGGTAGAGAAACTCTTCGATGACCCACCCTGCTCTGAACGTGGATTACCAGGAAGTTTCACTACAAAATAAAGGCTACAGCTTAGCCAGCTCTGTTGAGCTGAAAGTCTGAGTTTTTCAGAGTTACAAAGGAGGATTTCTTTGAGTCTGATCAGATCACTGTGGCAGCAGAGACTGTTACCACTCAGCTTTAGCTTAAACCGTCAGTAAGAAGCTCCATCTGTTCACTGATTTGTTTCTCAATGAGATCCCAGAAAGAAAAATCTGACTGAGGCAACATTTATATACTGTAACTGTATCATCATAGTTCCACCTGCTGCTGTAAGGCTTTAAACAAATGGACTGTCAAATAAAACAAAACTAAAAATGCCACTGTCATCCTAAAACTCAGTGCTTTTTGCATTTAGATGCTGATCAAATGTTGACGTTTCAATTTTACCTTAATCCTAATGCAAAGTTTCATCACGGATATAATATATAAAAAAGTATGCTGGAAATTTTAAACAGCATATTACTTAAACACATTCACAGGTCAACATTTCCCACTTTATGCCTTAAGAGGCTAGATTAAAGTGAAAACAAAATGTGGGCATTTTAGAAGACATTACCATCAGAACCATGAATTAAACTGATCAGACAGCCTATTCAGAACAACTGGACCATTTATACAGCTGCTGATTGGATGTGACTGGTAATAAAATGATTCCTGTTCAAACTTTAAGAGCTGGTAATTTTACTCCGACATCGTTTCCCAACATTACAAAAACAAACAAACAAAAAACAGAAAAAAAAAACTTTAAACACCTGCCATGGAGTGAATAATCAGCTGATGTATAAACTAGCATCTCTGCCGACATTAAGAGACTAGAATTCCAGTTAAAGAAATTAATTCTGTTTATCCTCCATATTAATTATTTATTTATTTATCTATTTATTTCAGGTTCTATGTTTTAACTAAAGCAGGTTCTGTCCACTTTGTTGTGGCCTTGTTTTAACTATAAAACAGTGATACAAGTATGTTTTGAACTCACCACCACGTGAGGTTGTGCAGGTGGACGACAAGCTGCAGGTTTGAGTCTCTCTCAGCTAACAGCAGAATGAAGCAGCTTCCTTTAACTTGGAGCCACAGTGTCTCCTAAACATGGCGGCCAGGAGTTCCAGGAGGTTATTTTATTATCTTTCAGTCAGCTTCAGCAGAAGTCACTGTGGAGGTGTAGCCGTTCAACAGGTAACAGGTGACGTGCCAACAAGCGCATGTCTGCAGAGTTTTCTCTCCGGTGGACGAAGCGGCCAAGTGGGCGGAGTTTGTACACCGACTCTATAGGTTTATTAACATGGGAAGCTCCTCCTTCACGGCCGTTCTTTACTTCTGGCCGGATGATAAACCGGCTGACTAGTAAGGAACAAACTCAGTCACTGCAGGCCTAATGGTGCTCTTTTTTTTCTCCTCCTGATCTTAATTTCCATTTTTACATTCATATGTTTTTAACTCCGCAACGGAGGGGATTTCAAATGTAACAAAGTACAATACTTAAAATAAGACATACTCGGAGAAGACGCATAGTTGGAAATGTAAGAGTGAGTTTGCTACCGAACAAGAAAGAAGAGAGAAATAACTTTGCCTGTTTCCGTAGGTAGGTATGTAGATACCTTCAAAAAGTGCACATTTTAGAAAAGGTATGTAGGAGGAATAAAAATTCAGAGTTTAACCTTAGCGTAATCATTCTGAAATGCGATTATCAAAGGTGTTTCCATGTGACTTGAATTAAAATGTGCTGAAGAAAAACACAGAAGTTTATTTTTATTATTGAAGTTGTTAAACCCCCTATATAACTGCTCCTGTTTGACTCGAGTTAGGTTGCATAGGGTTAGTTAGGCGGCACCCACACACAATAAGTTACAGGAATTTTTCTGCACTTATACACAGTAGAAGTTATAGCAAGCTGAGTTCTGGTATATTTGATGTCTTTTTTTTCTAAGTGATAAAATCAGGAACACCTTTTCACTCCAACATTGATTAAAGTTGTGTTCATCTTTGGTGTGTCTCATTAATCTTTCCGTAACCTGGATATGATCTTAATTTGGTTTTGAGAACCCTGTTACCCCCAAAAGAAACCACTAAATTATGATAGCACACTGTCTTTACTTTCTTTATAGCCACTTTGTAGTTTGACACACAAGTGTGTTGTTGTGGAACTCTCTAAGCAAGTCTGTTGTGTTTTAATCTGATCATCTTTGTGTTTGCTGTGGAATCACTAACAATTTGTGGACCATTAGCTGTAAGCTGCAGCCCATCTGTAACACCACGAAACAAATCCCTTACACTGTAATCTGCGCAGCTTCTATTTACAGTTGTATACTAAAAATGGCACAGTCAGCCAGTGTGTAAAGGCCACGTTTGATAGGAAGTGTCTTCCATTTTCTAAACTACTTTACTTCTATGCTCAGTCTCATTTAAGGCACAGAAGAAAAAAAGAAATGTAAACCACTTACGGTGTCTTTTAAAAATCTCACGTTCATAATGTGAAGTTTTTATTATGCTTTGAGGGAAGTGCTGAAAAATGGATGGTTATCGCTGTAGCTTCAAACCAAGAGGGTTGCCTCCCACCTAAGGCCTTTCTGTTTGTTTGCTCTCCACGTGCGCACAAGGCTTTTCTTCAGGTACTCCGGTTTCCTCCCACAGACCAAAAACATGCATGTCAGGTTAATTGGTAACTGTAAATTGTCCCTGGGTGCGAATGAGAGCGTGAGTGGTTGTTTGTCTCCTTTGTCTTTATGTGTCTCTGGGATGGATTTGGGACATGTCCAGCATGTACCCAGACTCTCACACAGTGACCACTGGAGATAGACACTACAACCCCTGGCAAAAAGTATGGAATCACCAGTCTTGGATGAGCACTCATTCAGACATTTCATGCTGTAAAACAAACTCAGATCAAAATCATGATACAATAATAAGGTCATTCCAAGGTGCAACTTGTTGGCTTTCAGGAACACTCAAATAAATGAAGAAAAAACATTGTGGAAGTCAGTAAATGATACTTTTATTGACCAAACACAGGGAAATAAATATGGAATCACTCGATTCTGAGGAAAAAAGTATGGAATCACTCAAATTGGAGGTAGAAAATAAGGACACACCCAGTCTATTTTCTTTCCCTAAATGGACACCTGTCCCAGATTAGATGTGCCCGTTAGTCTGCAGTTAAAAACACCTGCAGTCATGACACTTTGAAGGGCTGCTGGACGACGTGGAGTAGCAAGAAGCAT
>NC_051431.1:6296294-6371862 GCF_001649575.2 Kryptolebias marmoratus | reverse complement strand
TCAATAAAAGTATCATTTACTGACTTCCACAATGTTTTTTCTTCATCTCTTTGAGTGTTCCTGAAAGCCAACAAGTTGCACTTTGGAATGACCTTATTATTGTATCATGTTTTTGATCTGAGTTTGTTTTACAGCATGAAATGTCTGAATGAGTGCTCATCCAAGACTGGTGATTCCATACTTTTTGCCAGGGGTTGTAGCCCCCCCCCCCGCAATCCTGAAAGGAAGAAGCTGGTAAAGAAAACGAATGGCTGGATGGGCGGAAGTGCTGAACAAAACAATTTTCTAAAGGTCTGTTTTTTAATTAGCTCACAAATACGCATAAATTTAAACAATACTAAACTGAAGTCCAAGAATGTCCTGCAATAATATCCAGTGTTGAAAACAAGGCTCGGGTTATGATAAGAGGTTGGAATGACAACTTCAACGGGCAAGTTCATAGCAGTGCTGTGACAGAAGATTAATAGGTTGTTTTCAGAGACCAGCTGTGAGACTTGCCCCCTTGGTCAGTAAGCCATTATTTGAAACAAAGACAGTTGGGATGTAATTAGGCAATTAATGAGCAATGAAAAAGGATGGTTCTGTAAGCAGGTAAATAATCTTAAAGTAATTTAAGCTCACAGGGAGTCTGTTCAAAAATATGACAGGTAGGTGGTTTTTTTTCAGTTTTGCTCAGTTGTTTTTTTCATGCCTCATTTGTTGTGTAAATATTTCTGTTTTGTGGTTATATCAGTGTTAAAATGTTGCAGAAAAAGAACAGCTTCAAAGCAAAGATTTTGCTTTTGTTTGTAAAATAATCATCAAATTACACTTAAAGCATCTTTTCATGTAAACATGTTTAGCAACTAAAAGCATTTTCTTATAAGATTTTTTTTTCTTGCTCCAGTTAACAAAATAGAAAATTGAGATGTGTTAGACTTGCTGCCATTGTTTATTAAGGGCAGAACAGGAAAGTAGCTATACACAAAACAAGAAATAAATAACCAGAATAAAGTAAATACTAACTAAACAAAGTTTTTTAAAAGCGAAAAACACAAGAAGTCCAATACAATTTTAACAAAACCAGGAAACCTAAACAGAAAGAATTTATAGGTCATGGCAGATAGAATGCAATTAACTGAAATAATGCCTGCCGTGTAAAGATTTAGTATGGAGCAATTTTGTTAGACTTGCAGGTCAGTAATAAAGGTCAGTGGGTAAGGATAATGAGGGCCCAGCTTGGCTGAAGAAAAAGCCATAATCATAAACAATTCAAATTCCAGTAACAAGGAACCAAAATGCAACCATTTTAAAGACAACTAACAGTTATAACAAGATTCCCAGCTTGACTTGAAAATATGCTGTTTGTTCTTTTCAGACTCTCATCATTTTTCCTATTAAACTCTGCAAGGGAGCGAGCTGCTGTGTGCTGGATGCCAGGATGTGTTTTAGCTAAAAAAAACTCAGAGGCAGTGTTTGTTTTTGGGTATCAAAACAACACTGTGAGGCTGTCATCCATGTTCATCTGTATTTATTTATTTATTTTTTGGTTGGGAGGGGGGTCATACAAACTACTTCTGTTTACAAAGAACATACAAATTAAGACCCTTTTACGACCAATGTGGGGATTTAACATTTTGTCTACAACTGTACAAGACACCGACTCTGCTTATGTTCCAGTTTGCATCATGTTAACCTTGTGTTTTGTTTTTTAATACAGGTCATTCATTCATCAGTTCAAAATTCAGCATCGCTTTGCAGGAAAGCCTGGCTTAAATGCATTTTAATTTTATAAATTCACCTCTGTGGTTAATTCAAGGCAGGTGTCTATCATTTATTTTTTTTAAAATGATCTTCAAAACAAATGATTTATCTGTTTTTTCATTGTAATTATTTGTAGATCTTTGTCCCTAGCGAGAACAGATAGGTTTGATACTCAGTGCCAGAGAAAGCAAAGAAAGAAAGACACTGACCTTTCCCTCGATTTCAATTTCATGTGCTGCCAACATTGATCGGCACCTGATCCCGTTCCATCTGATGGCCTCCAGACAGTCATTATTACTAGTTTAACTTTTACACCGGGTTATAACCTCTGGGTTTGCAAAGACAACCTGAGTTGTTGTGTCGCAGATACAGCTGGTCTGAATTTGTTCACAATATTGTAATATTATATGAAAGGCTTGGGAACGATGAGAGGCAAGTGTCAAAAAATAAATAAACTACAAAATAGTTTAAGCTTCTGGTTGACATTTTTGTTTATGAGTCCCTCCATATAAAAACACAAAAGGATATTGATGTGCAGATTAAGGCTTTATGGAGAAAAGCAAAAAAGTCAAATGAGGTCTACAAAAAGATCTATAAACAAGCCTTAAGGGTTGTAGAGAAACGCAAAAGCAGAACTTTATTTGTTTGTTTTTAAAGGTGTTGTGTTGTGAGGAGAGAAAATTGCTGCACTCCATCATGAGAACCTTATCAAATGTGTAATACATGGTGGAAGAACATCATGGTTTGGGTTTATTTTATTGGATTTGGGCCAATGTAATTTGTTCTTGTGATTAAATAGTTTTTCATGTGGCGCAGTTCTGCACATAAGCTTGGTTCATCTGTCACAAATTCCTACTTAAACTACCAAAACTGTCAACATGTTGACCATCATCTACAACATGAACGACACCGACTGCAGCTGTAGTTTTTTCCACGGGTGTCTCGTGTATCGCTGAGTAGATATAAACTCCACGCTTTTTATCAATCAATGGGTTTTTTTGTTTGTTTTTGTTCACTATGTTTATTGTAATCTGTGCAATCTTGTATCCCCGCCTCGTTTCTCCCTTTAAGAGAAATTCATGTTTGAACCTTCTTTAATTAATACTATCCCGTCTCTCTTGTCCCTTCGGTTGTTTTGGTATGTTTTAATTAAAGCTTTTGTTTGCCACACCTGCCTCCTGTGGCCTGCATTTGTCTTCTCCCTCTGCAATCCCACAAACCAGTCATAAAGTTAATGTTAACAACTCATTACACCACTTCCCTCTAATATACTGAGTGTGTTTAAACAGCCAAATGACAACAACAAATAAATCTACTGCTAGCCATATCTTTACTCCAAATGAATACTTCACAGATAACACTTTTGTAAGAAATTGATATCAATGATATCAAGCCCACACAAGGAGTTACCTCCTGGTTTAAAGATCAGTTTATTATTTCATTGTAAGGACAAACAGTGCTCTGAACTCTACAATGGATTTGTAGATCAAGACATTTCTTCAAGATAGTAGAAACTTGTAAATCCTTAGTGGTTGTAAACTTTGGGGTCCACCAAAGATGTCTTTAATAACTAATTGCCTTCTCAGTTTAAACTTACACTTCTGGTTGTAGCAAAAGAATGTGAAATGCATGGTTAATGTTAGACTGTACAAATGGTCGAGACCCAATTAAATTCAGCTATTTATTCAGGGACTGTAAATACTAACAATGTTACCTATTAAATAACATAATTATTGCCCTGCACAAAGACCTCCTTGCTACTGACTGAGCAGTTAATGTGAGAAAAACAAACCAGAAGTCATCATTTCAAGCTGTGATGAAAAATAAAATGGGGCAAAATTCATACATGTCAATGCTCACATCAATCAAAAATCTTTTTTTTATATAAAAGAGATTTTTGATTGATTATACTGCCTAATTATGACAAAAACCTCCACAATGTTGCCACTCAAAGATGTATATTGTTAGATCTGCTCCCGCACATAAATGACAGCACAAACTGTCTTTTTTATTATTATTTAAATTTTCTGACTGCCTTTTTAATAAGTTATTCTAATTTTTTTTTTTTTTCACAAAAAGTCATGTTAGACATTACAGTCTGAATTTATTATTATGAATATTGTGCCCATCAAGTGAAAACAATTGTGAAAAATAAAATATGTGACAAGACTGTCAGTTATTTATATTTTTTAGAATTTCGTAAGTGTGAGAAAAATACTAGAACAACTTTCGGAACATGCAGTACACGTTCTTCAATATGTTAGACAAACAGATAATAACATCATGAAGGACACACACAAAAACAAAGACAACAAATCATACTAAATGATCAAAAATATACAACATATCCTACCACCTTGCCCTCTTCTGTTCTGAACCAACAGGCGTATCAGTCTGGAATGACTCTCGAGGCATGAAAACTGCAGCCTCCAGAAATGGCACTATAATCAATAGCTTCCCAGGCCGCTTGTTAAAAATGCCATTTCCATCTCCAAGTCGTTGAGAGGCTCCTTTAGCAGGAAAGAGCCACATATCATTCTCTCCAGACAACATGATGAAAGATGGGGGGGCACTGTCACTGACCAATATTGATCAGAGGTGAAAATGTGATAATTTTGTATTAAGTCGCCTCTAGGAGCCTTGTTCTGTCAGGTTTGCTGGTGAAAATTAATGTTTTCATGTCATGCAAACACAAATATAAACCATTGCTTATTTCAGCTGCCTGACAAATGTGTTTGTGCCAATCTTTGAGGTTTAATAGTTTCCTCAAGATAATATGGTGAGATGAATTAGATTAAAGTCACTATGCAGCACATTTGTTCCTATTTTACGAGTATTTATTTTTGACTTCACACCACTTCAAGTAAAGTCTAATGTTTGGCATTCAAAGGATTGTTCTTTTGGTTAAAAGGGTTGTCACAATTAAAAGAGAAAAGAAAATGTAAAAGAAGTGGCTTTGCTATTTTTTAAGTTTCTTTTTGTAGGGTAAAATATGTATGACAGAAAAAGCTAGTAATAGCAAAAGAGTGTTTTGAATTTCTGGTTTAACAGGTCCAAATTGTAACTTTTTTTTTTACACTTTTGTCTCTGCACACAACCACTGCAATTATTTTGAACACATGAAACACAAGTGTGGAGCAATCAGTTAACAACCCTTTTGTATGGAAAAATGGACAGAGGAAAGTAAATATGGCACAGAAAGAAAAAAAACTACTGGGAAGGCTTCAACCACACAAAATAAAAAAAGAAAATAGTAAATACCTGAGAGAATAATCACTTAAACTTAATCGCCTTAATGTTGGTTCCTGCCCCACGTCTGGTAAACACCATCTTGTACGTCTGCCAAGCTGTCAGACAAACAGGAGTACGCTAAAAATATATTCTAGCAAGCTGGAATAGATTTTTAATTTGCTTGTGTTTTGTGCTTTTTGTAGCTGCAACACACTGGGCTTTCTCATCCACCCTTCAGACAGTTACTGCTTTCCATTTTTTTCAGAGGGTAAATGAATGCATCACTGTCATGTCTCAATATCTCATCTGGTGCTTTTCATTTGGCAAACTCATTTTTCAGCAATAAAACATATTACTTTCATCTCAGTGGCTTTTAAGTGGAATCTGATGGATCACGTTATTAAATAACAGCAGAACCGCTCAAACATCGGTTTCGTTGCCAATAATTGGAGCCTCGCCCAAGTGATGTTTTCTTAAGATCAAAAAGTACTTTATTATAAACATTAGCCATTTGTTGACTTAATACATGTAAAAAAGACCTACTTCCAGCTGATCCTAACCAACACTGGTAAGTTTTACACACCCAGACTGCATTTAACATGCTGATAAAAATGTTTAAAGCAGTGTGATTTGTTCTTAGAAAATTCTTCATCATGTGTTCTATCAACTCTTGTGCTGATAACAAAAGTTGATACTATTTCTCAGGAGATGCTGTGCAAATGCTGTTTGTTAGATTATGTAAATATGTAATTCATATTTCTACTTGCAGGACACAAAAAACAACAAAAAAAATTACCCTAATCCTGTTTTCGAGCCTAAAACACACAACTACACACTTATGAACAGCCCCCACCTGCATACGCTTTAAAAGTATTCAAATACACCCAAGGAGCTTGAGCTCATTGTTTTACTTCAGTATCTTCTTCCTGAAGCACAGTGCATGTAAATCACACAGCACTGAAGAAACTCAAATGAAAAGAAGACTAAATATATCTTTGTCAGTACGACAGAGGAATAAAAGCAGTCTCAAAGTCATTTTGAATGTGGTGGAACTGGCTCTCTCTGCCCCTTCTTAGCAAAGCAATAGGGGTTGATAATTACAACATAGCCTACAGACAAATGCACAAACACATTTTACTCAGTTCTTATTGAAGAGACAAAAAGTCATAAACACAGACTCATAGAAAAATAGCCCATGGTGTTTTATTAGTTTCTCTTTTTTCTATTTTCCTATTGAAAATTCAATAAATCTGTACCAATTTTCTCACGCTGTCACACTCAAACTGCCTGGTGAGCCTTAATCCTTGCAGGCATTCTGTCCCAATCTCAGACCATGGCTAGTCAAGCAATGGCAACAGAGGAGATATTACACTCTGTGACACATATCTCAGATCATATCTAACCTCATAAGCACTTATATTCAAGAAGGAATGCATTAAACTTAAAAAAACAACAACAACATAAAAAAAAACAAGCAATATCTTTTGTTTGTTTCAGAGTGGAATCCATATGAAAAATGTAATATGTGTGGTCCTTTTTGCACACAGAAATATTGCATGAAAGACTGAACAGAAGCAAAAGTCATAATTAAAATGAGAGCAGATATTAACATTTTCCATCCTTTTTTTAAAAATGAACATATGATGAAAAGAGGTATAAAAGTTTGCTGAATCCAGCTGATGGGGGGGAGGGGGGGATACTGCAAATGAAAAATTCTGAATGTATAAAAGACACCAGAAGGACTTGAATATTTTTGAGAGTTCAATCATTTATCTTCTGCCTGCACTGGCTGGCTGAAATTGTGTTGAAATGTGTGTGGGTGGAGGTGGCAGCTGTGACAAAAGTCAGGTATATCAACTGAACAGTCATAATCTCTCTCAGGCTGCTAGTGAGCTACTGCAGCTGTCAGAGGAAACTGCTCCATACAGATGCAGTGGTTTGCCAAGGGTAACAGTAAACAGACGTCAAAGAGAACTTGGGTGTCAGCTCCTCAAGATCATCAAGAATCACTCTCCAATTAATACCGATGGAAATCAGGTGTGCTGAATATTTGCACAGTAATTAGATTGGATATTTATGGACGATTATTCATGGTAACATAAAGGCACTCACTCTCACTGCAAGGTCATGAAGATTAGTAAAAAAAAATCATAACGTAAGAAACAAAATCTGCACAATTTTTTTTCTCTCACATCAATAGTTAATGTGTCCTTAAATTAGAAATTTGTGTGCAAAAACCAGTGAAAAGGCCGCTAGACTAAGATGTCCTGCCCTTAAGTGACATAGAGTAAGTTGATCTAAAAGACTTAATATTTGCATTAGAAGTGAGATAATGGTAGTGGCATTTCTGTGACTTAGCACAGTTGCTAAAATGTTCAATGTCACACTGAATAACTCTGATGGCAGGATTAAAATAAACAAATAAAAAGTAAAATTAATTGTTTGCATGTGGAATCTTGGCTTTGAACAGAAGTATAAACTCTACAATGACAACACTATCAGCAATTTACCAGAATCTCATGAGCCCATCACAATCTGTGACAATGATTTCTTGCCAAGAATGAGACTTTTGTCCCAATCCTCTTCTTTTTATTTGGCCGGTTGGTTTGGCATGGCATGAAGTGAAGTCTAATTAAACAATCAAACCCATGCAGCCTCATTCCCCCTCTGTCCTATTGACTTTGTCACAGCACTCATCCTCTCCTCAGCATAAAGTCCCATGTCTAAAGCCAGTCAGGGGCTGTTGTCGCACTCTGTTTGTCCCTCCATCTCTCTTCGTCTCTGAGAGCACAGAGTCGGCATCAAAGCAGCAGGCGCACAGAGCTCAGAGAGAGAAAACCAAAGCTTTAAGTGTCGAGTTTTAGCTTCACTGCTGAGCACAAATATGACTCAAGCTTTACTGCAGGCTTGCATCTCCAAAGGGTCCTTAAATAACTTTCTTTTGATGCAACAAGCACAAGAAATTTACCATCAGCCACAGGATTGAGCTTATTCAAGGGTGTATCAGGCCATTTTTCAGTTTTGAACAAGGTCATTCTCAGTAAATATCTATTTCATTGTAGTTTATAGAAAAGTTAGAAGTGACCAAGTCCAAAAAAAAAAAAAAAAGGTATCAATTTTAACTTGACGTGTAATACTAACTGAACACATTGAAAATGAAAAGACTAGCATTTCTTGAAGGTGTTCCATTTAAAGGACGATAAAAGAAAGGTAACACTTTTTCATCAACTTACCGCATATTTAAACTCTCGCTGACGCAGGTGGCACCAGGTTGGTTTATCGACCAACAACAGATTGGTTATACCTTATAGGAATTCAATCATTAGATAGCTTCTCACCCTTATAGATCACCAGGTGTCAGCAGCTGAAGATGAATCTGCAATTACAGGGAAATCTTATAACAGACGACCTTAAATGCATATTAGTTTTAAACTATGATCATTTCATGTTGAGAAATGATAAACATATAGCTGTTTTGGTCAACCCTTGAAGATAACACTATGTACAATCTCACGCTATATTGCCACATTTCACATAATCTAGTTGCAGTTACAGTATGTGTTACAAATGACTTTCAGCTCCTACTACACCAAATTTTAGATCAATATTTGTAAAATTCACTGAGGTACAGTCATTTTTGTGTTTGCTAAGGTTGTCTAGCTGTGGCAGCCATCTTGAACTGAGTTGATTACAAAAGTTAATCAGTTGTAGATTTGAACCCAATGACAACTTTCTTATGTTTCATTGAAATCAGTCGAGTGGTTGATGAAATATCTCGCTAACAGACAAACAAGGTTAACATAATAATTAATGCCAAGTTTTTAAAGAAAGACATTTTTTTTTATAAAGATGTGCTCAAAGTATGACTGCAGGAGATAGGCACCTGCTATCTCACTGGAAATGGATGATTCTAATACTTGACGATAAAGATTTAAACTCAGATTTTGTGCGATTAGTTAGCACTCAGTGTATAAGTTGGGCATCAGCCTCAGCTACTACCACACTAAATTTTAGCCCAATATCTGTGAAATTGACTGAGGTATTGTCATTTTTGTCTTGGTTTGCTAAGATTGCTTTGGCAATGTGGCGGCCATCTTGATGTTCATCTGTAGATGTTCATCCAATAATTAGTTCCTGAAACTTTCATTAAAATCCATTCAGTGGTTCATGAGTTATTTTCCTAATGGTACAGACAAACAAACACACACACAAAGACATGGGCAATGGGCAAAACCATTATCACTCTTGTTTTGTCAGCGGCTGATAACTAATGTTAAA
This sequence comes from Kryptolebias marmoratus, assembly GCF_001649575.2. Taxonomy (NCBI): domain Eukaryota; kingdom Metazoa; phylum Chordata; class Actinopteri; order Cyprinodontiformes; family Rivulidae; genus Kryptolebias; species Kryptolebias marmoratus. The sequence continues at coordinate 6,362,610 of NC_051431.1, read as the reverse complement.
AAAAGAAGTGACAATATTTTGAGTCGGGGTATGTACAGAGCAAATTGGGACAGTGTAGGAATAAAGTGAGGTTCCAAAGATGGCTGAATTATTATATCTGAAGGTGACTAGGTCCCCAGAAACTTAAAGCAGTCAATCATGTAAACAGTCAAGCCACTTATTTCTCCGGGGAAATCATCAGGCGAGTTCAGAATGATCTGCTCTGCTCATCTTGCAGAGCAGGGAGAGCAGCCCCTGTAGAGACTGAGGAGATTGTCAAGTTGTGAAAACATTTGCTGATAACAAGTCACCTGCCTTTAGCAAACAGTCTTCTGGTATTTAATGACTGCTGCATGTTTTTCTTCCTGTCATTTTTGTCGTTCAGCGGCGTGTAAAAAGGAGATAAAGTCAAAATATTTCTGCGTTTGTGCGCAGTCATGCGCTCGTGTCGTTCAGACAGTAAGATTTGTTGTACGACGGAGAAAAAAAAAAAAAATCACTCATTGCTGTTCTCTGTGGTGACTGCGCTTCGAGCCACTTTAAAGATGCTGCTTGTGAGTTGGAGAAATACAACAACTCTTATTGGCACAAGAGCTCAGAAAAAGACAACAACAACAAAGTTCTCAGTTTTTGTGTAGTGGGGGATTTGCACCATTCCTGGTGTTTGTCTGATATCTGCGAACACAGTGAGGATGGTCGGGAGAACAGGGATGGAAGCAGGACTGTGAGTGTTACAGAGAAATGTATATCTCTCCCAGTTGTGGGACACCACGAGGAGCTCAGTGGTTTACTGGATAGGGAGAGCTATGTTGATCGCATGAACACAGAAGCTTTTTTAAAGACTGCAGCTGTGATCACATGTGTGCACAGTTAACATGTTTACAGGAAGGGATTTTGCTGGACATAAAGTTCATATTTCAAGAAAAAGAAGTGTCCAAAGGCTATATCAAGAAAACATAACTTTGAGGTCCTTCTCTTGCTTGGTTTTCTAAAACAAGCATGTTCACAATTCACATTTTAAAGGTGATAAAGTTTAATTCTAAACTTCGTCTCAACTTTTTTGCTGTAAATGCTAATTCTGCCCAAATAAAATATATTGTACCAACTTTTCCTTTGGGAATAATTTTTATTTTTGCATGCAAACAGCCAACGCAGGTGCGCAAAGCAGAACAAAAAAAAGTTGATGCTGGCTATCCATCACCGTCATGTTTGAATTTAATTTGGAGTATACAGCTGTGTTTACTCGCAGCTGAAACCTTCTAACGGGTCATCATCCGAAGAGAAGTTAGACAAGCGCACTGAAAACATTCAAAAGACGATTCCTGAGCTCACAGAAGAAGGTTATCTTAAAGGAGAAGAGTAACTGCAGGGAAAAGAGGAAAAAAAACAACATTTATTCAAGCTGTAGTAAATCTGAGAGGAAAGTTTTAGGGTGAAACAGAGCGAGGTTTGAGTGAGAGTAGTGCACGTTGGTGGAGACACTTCACAGCAGCAGTAGCCGCTGGTTCTGATTGAAGGCAGGTGTGTTTGAATCCCTTCGCTCTGGTCTTCTTTACTCCAGCACAAACATTGCTGATTTTTTTTCTCTGTTCTCCGTGTGCAGCTGGTTCAAGAAGGCTTCTTAGGTTAAAGAAGCTGATAACAGTTTTCATGGCGGTAGCTTCATGCATGTGACTGCAAAGACAACCAACTTGTGGTTTAAAGGACCTCTGGCCTCACTGTTCACCTTCTCCTTTAGACCAGGAGAGTGACTATTTTGCTCCTCCACAAATCTTTTAAGAGCAATTTTTTTATACAAACTTGTATAACTTAAAATAGTATGACCAAGGTGTATTAGAGCTGCAGTCCACTTCTGCACCCGTGCATGCCGGGTTTCAGGAAAACATGCACAAAAGTTGAACTTCCTACAAATAATGCAGTTCTTTGTCCAACTGGTTCAAGTCCAAACTGTCTGTTTAGGTGTGTGTGTGTATTTAATGGAAATTGTCTTAAGTGCCACATACATGCACAATCTTTAAATGTTTACATCATAGGTCCAAAATAAAATCTGCTTGCTGAATGTCGTCATACGTTTTATTTGGACACGCTCCTAAATAATGCACAAATCTGCTTTTAGTTGCACACTTGCACTGTTTGACTCTTAGATTGTGTGGTCTTAAGCGAAATACATTTTTTTTGTACGCTTTTTGCGAGTGAGTGCATCTCTCTCACTCATCCTCCAATAACACTGCGCAAAGATTCAAGCTTTAATAAGGTCATAAATTGCAGAAGCACAGTGGTGTGCCAAAGCCTCTAAAGCAATCTTTAAAACTGGAAGTTTGAATTGCAATTTCAAATTAAAGAAGACAAAAAAAAAGAATTTGTTCGCAATTTATTAAAGCAACAATACACAAACACTAATCTAGATTTTATGAGAACTTCCCTGATTTCTCCATTGTCCTATTTGTTGTCATGGTTTCAGCAGCACACAGAATTTGCAGACCACACCCTGTCTTCCCCAGCAGTGGCACGGAGCATGCACACATACCAGCCCTGGGCATCAGTAGAAGGATGAAGCAGAGGGCTGAGAACACTCAGTCAAACTACTCAGGATAGATGTTTCCAATCACGCGGCTCAATCAGTCGCCCAATGATTCATTTCACTGACACTTGGATAATTATAGGACTCAGCTCTTCACCTCTGGGGAGGGAACTGCACGAACAAAGCTAGGGTGAAAAGAAGGAGTGGGTGGTGGTCGGCGCAGGAAGCACGGGTGGAGTGAGAAGTGAGCGAGTGAAAACAAAGCGACAAGAATGACAAGAGTGAGGATGAAGTGGGAGACGTGGAGGAGATCAATTGACAACTGATGCTGATGGTCTTGTTCAGGAAAAAAAAAATGAAATAAAATCAGTGACTCTGTGATGAAGCAAACAAATCATTGATGTCTGAACCCAGCAAACCATTTACAACTCATGTGACAAAACAAACAAAAGTAATGAACATATACTGCGCATGACCTTTTAAGGTGGAGATTAAAACAAAGGCTATCTAGGAAGACATGAATAAAAATGCAAGGCAAAAGACTGTAAAGGGGGCTTGTGCTGAGCACGTTTGATGGCAAGTGTGAAAGCGCCCCCTAATGGTTAAACTGGGAACTAATTTTCACACCTTACTGAATATGTCCTCACAGCCATAAGAAATAAAACTCAGACAGCAGATTTTTGATAAAACTGTGACATGGAAAAAACTAAACCATGCGGAAAAATAAACTGTCAAGGTATGAAGAAAATAGTTTCACAAAGCAAAAAGTCTTCAGTAAGTTCAATGATGTTCACAGAGTTTTAACACGAATAATTGAAAATGTTGCGTATCCATGCAAAGTATCTAATGTCTGTATTCATTTCGCTGTTTCTGTTTTCAGATGTGATATATTCTATATGAACATGAATTTCAAAGCAACAGACTGAGCCTCCCTGCTCCCTGAACTGTTCGTAGCTGTCATCAGCTGAACATTCTTCTTGCACATCAATCTGTCAAGACCATTGTATACAGGAGACAGTATACCATCTGTAATATCCTGTTTCAGAAAATAGTTTGGTTCTCGGTGAGATTATTTAGCACGTGCAAGCAACAAACAGAACCCAAAGCTCTGGACAGAACAAATACAAAAAGAAAACAGCATATTTTAAGGAAAAGACATTATTACCAAAGGTTTTAAAAGTTCTATAAAAAAGTGAACAAAAAGGACAATTAAAATAAATCAGCTGTATAAATACCTTGGGAAAGCAACAATAGATACACACAAGAAGAAAATAGGTCTGACGAGACGAGACAAATGTTTAGTTAGGGGTTTAGCATATCGTCATGCCTCTGATTCTGAAATGCTGTCATGCTGTTTGGTCTGAATGAACAGCATCGGGAGGTTTTGTTGCTACAGCAGTTTAAAGCAATCAGTGTAAGAAGGTGCTTTTTATTTACACACACCGTCAGAAATACACCCCTCGTATTCCCCTCTAATATTCCCACCCCAAGTTATGACTTGTTTTTAACAGCTTCTTACAACGTTATGTTCAGAAATGTGATGCGTTGTTAGTAATTCTAAAGCTACGGAGAGCGGCTACACGGCCACAGTGACAAGCACAATTTATTGGCTGTTATCAGGCAAGGGAACACATTAAATAATGTGCTGGGAAGATTAATCCATCCCCCACACGGGCCGGGCTTACAGGAGGCTGCAACAGAGGTAATTTACACACACAGGTAGTCCAACTCAGCAGTTAGGATCTTTGGAGTAGAAATGCCAGATTGTTGTCTTATTACTTTTAGACTTTTTAGTCACATCAGCATTTGATTGTTTTAAAATGAAAAGGAATTTGATTACGACTTGAGTTTCACAAGGTACAGAACTCATGACTGTTGTTTTGTTTTATGTTGGAAATGCTGGATGTCACAATTTGATAACTAAATGATTGTGATCCACTTGTTGGCCAAAACAATTCTGAGGATGATTCTGGACATAACCGGCCAGCCTAACCATGCACAATGAAATTTTTACACATTTATTTTCAATATCTGTTCATTAACATGTACAGATGACTGCCCCACGAACACTGTTTCAGCATCTTTCATTATCACCCACCGCTGAAGCCAAAAGGCCAATAAAGTTGGATGGATTTTATTGAGGTAAACACTGGATGCACATCTACAACTGATTCACTTTTGGAGTCAGTCCAATTCAAGATGGTCGCTGCAGCTAATTGAACTTAATCAACACTAAAATAGCTATAACTTAGTAGCCACTGGGCGATGTACATTCTTTCAAGGAATGCCTTTAATTTATATGAGTGATGCGTTTGTGCAAATGAAGAAAGGCAAAGAGTGAGACAGGTGACACTGCAAGTAAGTAAAGAACTCAGGACAATGTGGATGTTTCATCAAACTAACAAATTGCACAAGTCTGTTGGAAAACTTCAGGAGTCTTTAGCAATGGTGTCACCTTTTCCTTTTCTCTCTATGAAACGGATGGAAGGTAGTCGGGTGGATCGTTGACAGGCAGGAAGAGCAGCAGGCAGCAGTCAGACATGATGTACAGCCCTGCATAATCAGCTCTCAGCCCCATTAATCTGGGCACACTGCAACACTTGATGAGACGGTGATGCATATGGCGAAAGGTCCCTCCCAGAGATGTCACTTTGAAGAACAGCGTAAGTGCTGCCACCGGAGCAGGAGGCGAGTCACAGCCACGCCTCTATCACACTCAGAGGACAAAAAAACTTGAACACTTGGAGGACATAAAGACTCCTTCCTCCAGCAGCAAAGCTAAAAATATAATCACATTAGTAAGCACAAAAACATATATACATAGCATCAGGTGGTGCAAACACAAGCACTTAACTTAAAAAAAACATTTCTCTTTGATTAATGTCTCTCCAAGGGCATGCAGTAATATTCTTGAGCGCACAGCTATTACAGCCACAGGATCTGAGAGTGAGAATTAAATCTGGGTTTCTATCAAGGCAGAAGGGGCATTAAAAAGAGTAGACATCGCAGGGGTCATTGCATAGGATGACAAGGTTCAGCAGACCTTCGCTGTGCAGGTTTAATTCTTCCCTCAAGGCAGGTACAGTGCAGTCTCAGTGACACATTTCATTACAGCTCTAAGTGTTTATTTCCCTCGCAGACTATTCATTTGTTTTCTTTTTTTCTTGTGAGGGTAGTGTGCATGACCTTTAGCTATATACCATCGCATTGTTAATACAAACCACAATGTGGGCATTTTAAAGAAAATGTGACACAGACTGTAAAGGATTTCTGAAGAAAGGCACTTAGTAATTAAAGGCCTAGTATTCCTTGAAGGAAAACATTGCCGGCCACTTTTCATGCCAGCGTTTTAGACTCATGCTTTTTGATGTTAAAAGATGTTGTAGCTGTTTTGGTTAAACCTTAAAAACAGTAACAATATGCACAATTTCATATGATTTCATGGGATCTGTCAGCACTCATAGCATGTGTTGGGAATGACTCTCAGCTACTGTCACTCTAAATTTTAGCTCAATATCTGTCAAATTCCCAGAGGTGTAGTCATTTATTTGTAGCCTAATTTATTTAGCTTCTTAAATTGAGTTAACTGGGTTAACTTTAAAAGACAATCATAGATAATCACATATAGTCATTTAAATTCATTCAATGGTTCATAAGATATTTTGCTAACAGACAGAGTTGTTTCCACCAGTTAATGTCAAAGTTTTACAAGTTAGTGCTCAGAGTAAAAGTTGGGGATGAGTCTCAGCTACTAGTATACAAAGTTTTAGCTGAATCTCTGTGAAACTGACTGAGTTTTAATCATTTCACGTTTGCTAAGATAGCTTTGCTGTGGTGGCCATCTTGAATCAGGCTGACTTCAGCTGTGGAGGTCAACCCAGTGAATACTTTCTGAAAGTTTCATTAAAATCTGTTCAGTGATTCACGAGATATTTTGCTATTCAAACAGACAAGAGCACAGACATGGACAAACAGACAAACCAACATGGGCAAAAACATTATCGCCCCAACTTCACCGGAGAGCGAAAGAAAGGGATACTGCAGCTCATCCGTGCAGTGAACGCACAAGATATGTGACGATTCAAGTGAAGAGATTGAACAGAGCTAAGCAGAGTTGTTGATGAGATTTCTTTTTCCTGAAATGAATCCAATAGCAAAAAAAAAAAAAAATGCTTGGTCCCACTTTTTCTATAATGAAACCTAAATAGGCTTAAATTAAAATAAATTAAAAGATGGATGTAGGCGCACTTATGAAACATGAAGCCAATGAGGAAAGGCCTTACAGTGCAATAAACTCTGCTAGGCACTAAATTCAAATCATAAAACTGACTTCCTTTAAAAAGTGTAAACACCTCCCATGAAATCTAAACACTATTTCCCCCCCTACAAGTCACAGTGGGGCCATAATAAAAAATTTACTCCTTGTTATGAACAAGCCACAGAGATTTTTTTGTGGCACAACCTTCTAATAATGCTGTTTTTTTCTGGCTACAAATTATAATAGCAAAGCATTTTTGTTTTGTTGTTTTATACATACAGTTAGTGGGGAAAGATAAAGCCTGATAGTTCAACTTAATGGTCCTCACTGTGTGGAGGAAGTCAGAGACTGTGACACGGTCCACGGAGACTCGGCCTGCTCTGCACAGGGCAATAGATCTGCTGGGGCTTTTATGGCTCTCTGTAATATTTCATGACCTGATACGCTGCGAAATGCGAAGAAATGCAGAGTCCTCGAACACAAACGCTGTCCCAAAAAAAACCCCTCTCCACTTGGGTCTTTTGGATCAGACACATTAAGTTGTATCAAAATAGGACAAGAGCAACCAGGCATCCTAAATGAAGTCACTAAATGGCGGTTTTCCCAAAATGGTTTTGGGAAGTCATTTGTGCTGTAATGGAGCTACAACCTGCTGTGTTGTGGGATTTTTACAGTTGACTACATCAGCCTTGTTTAGGCTAATGAATCTTTGATGACTTGGACTTCACACTTTCATTAAAAAACAGAAGACTCTGCAAAGACAAAGTTCTGGAAGGAAAAACAATCGCCCGCCCTCTAAAAATAATATAGCCGCTACTTTATAGATATTTTGCTTTCAAACTCTTAAGAGCTTGATTTTTTTTTTCTTTTGTTCAGGAAACAAGAAAGAAAGCCCATTTGTTTTCTACTCAGGCATTTAAATGTCCCGAATGATTGAGAATCTTAGATTTATTTATTTATTTTTTTAAAATTTGGAACAGATCAAATCTAAACTACCTCGCAAATAAAATGGACAAGTTAATGCAAATTAAAAGCATGACAGGAAAGTTATTAATCAATGAAGCCATTACAAAAGCCTCTCGCTTTATCAATTATTTAAGAAATTAATAAAGTCATTTGTCTTTTGACCTATAAATGCATCCAGCATGTATAGTAGGTAAATGACTTGGTCTGAACAAAACAATACTGCCATCTAGTGCTTCACAAAAATACACTCCCTTCTACAAGTATTGGAACAATGAGGTTAATTACTTTAGCTGTAGACTGGAAACCTAAGAGACAAGACAGCAACACTTTAGCTTTTATCTCCAGGTGTTTACATCTGGACTGGGGACTTTAGAAGATACCGTTATTTCTTAACAGAACATCAATTTTTTTTATACAAGTGAAACTATTGGAACATGTAACTGACAGGTATTTTTTGTTGGCCGTGTGTTTTATTACAATGATTATGCAAATAATAAAAAACACTGAATGTCTCCTCTCCAATGCTTGCTACTTCATAGAGGGGAGAGTACATTCTTCTTGACTCTATGCTTCATATGTTATTCATATCTGATGTTATTGGATGAAGAGAAAATCCTTCCAAATTCAGGGTTTTTTACATCAGTGTTCTTTGAAAATAACAGCTCTTTTCTCTGTACTGAATAGAGGCTGCTAAAAGACGCTCAGTTAGCTCGAGGTTAACCAAATAAAGACAGAATTAGATGACTTTGGATCGTGTCAATTAAAACAACGGCTCTAATGACAAATTAAAAATACTTTTTTTAGCAAAACTTCCTAATTCCTCTTTGGATCTTCCAACACGTTACACTTCCATTCTGAATTCTTGCTTATAGGTCCTGGACCAACCACGTGCAGTAACAAATGGCATGCAGAAATATGGCCCGTGTCTCCGCAGAGGTCTCTCATAGTCCTTTTCTTGCAGTTTTGGACACTTCTCGTTGTGTGAATGTAAAACACTGCACCCTAAACGATCAGCTTGGCTGTCAAAGTGTACTTTCCCACACTCACAGCATTACGCGCAGATTCAATATCCATTTATTCTCAGTAATAAAAAAATCTATCAGCAAGGTGGCTGGCAGGCTTCCACGGCTGCTGATAAGGCAGAGTTGTCTTTTGGCACATTACGAGCAGCTGAAGTGAGTCCAGTGCTGCGCCCAGGCTTGTTCAGTGTATCTAGGAAATTACTTGCTCATCATTCATACTGATTGTTTAATCAGAGATTGTCACTTGGCAGATTTACCATAAACAGATGAATTAGAGTTACATGGCAGTTTTATGTGATTGCACAGCAGCAGCAGCAGACAGCAAATTTTCCAATTCAGACAGTTTGATGACGCTCTTAACCAGTGCAATTAAGAATGAATGCAGCAGTGAGATGAGCTCATATTCCCAGATCAAAATCATTTACAAAGATTTACAGAAAGAAACAATTGTGATGTGCATAGCAAGAGTTCGAATTTGCCGACACAACTGGGTGATCCTGAAGTAAGCACAATGAATGATCATGTTTGAAAGTGCTAAAAAAAAAGGATTTTAAGAGGAAAAAACTGCCATGACTTTATAAAGAGACTGCAGGTATATTGTGACCCAGGAGCAAAGCAGTTATGTTAGGAAAGAAATGTAGAGTATAGTATCAAACAAACAAAACAAATTGTCATACTAGGGTTGAAGTAAATGTTCATTAACTCAAATTGTCTGGATTTATAAATAATTTGTTCTAAATTTAAACATGGAAAACCAAACCATAGGGCCTAACTTTTATATGTTAAATTATGTTTCTATCTATACACTGATATCCACTTAGCAACTACATTATCTAACTGAGCACTAATCATTTTAAGAGGGTTGTGGACAATAAAATCCAGAAAACTGGCACTTCACATCAGCGTAATCTTCTGCATGATTTTTTTTAAACAAATGAGATCAGCTGATAAACGCCAGGGTATTACACTACGCATGTCCACATGCACAATATTTTGTTGCAGTGCATGACACTTACTGTAGATTTGATTAGCAAAGAGGTTTTGAGAGTTTCTCTGCTGACAAGCATTTACTTGATAATCAGTGATTGTGACCATGTGGACCTGTCCACTGACTAACTGCACACATCAGAACCAGAGTTTCTGGAGATGATTGTCTGCTGGAAAATAATGCAGATAAAATTACAAGTTCTTATCTATTAAAAGTTAAAGTCACCAACCAAAGTAACATACTATTACTACTTCCTACTAAATAACAAATAAAATAAAAGAGAACTAGTGACCAAGAAGTTCTAAATGAATAAGAATAAATAAGAACACTGCACCCAGTGGCAATAACTCATAACATTTTCTGCAATTTTACAAGTTGTGTAAATGCGATTTAATGGTGGAAACAAATAACCCTTATTAGTTGAAGGGTGTTATTGTTGCAGAAAGACAAGTCATAAACAGCTTGAGCTTGAATATTTGTCCCTAGTCTAAAACTGTGTGTACAGACACAACTGCAGGTTTGTGGCTAATGCTGTCTTCATTAAGACAGTAGTTAAAGTAAAATGTAGGCAAACTACTTTAATACCTCATTTACACAATATACTAAGTGCAATCATTCACCTCAACATCCCACACAAGGTTGAAAGAGGGAAATCAATAGTCCACCATGTGTCTGCACTTGACATCTTGACACCAAGAAAAATAAAATTAACTATTTGGCACCATTTCATAATTAGACACATTAATCAAAAACAATTTGCTGCAACCGTAATTAGAAAACAACACCATGCAAACTTGCAGTTTGTTTGATGAGCAGTCATTACATCACATTAATCTGTGAATACACCATTTTCTGCTATAACAACACTGTATAATTTCATATTAATTGCTATTAAGACTAAACCTATTAAACACTGTAATGTTCACAGTGCAATGTCTAATAGTGGTAAAGTCAGAGTGTCACAATTAAAACCGTTACTTTCTTTTAGTGCAGTTTAAAATTGAAGACATAAATGAACTGCTGCAGTTATACTCTAAACAATAGCTATTTTTTATTCAATGCATTGACAAAACACAAAATTATATGACTTTATTGCTTCACACTGCAAGTCATACTGCAGGGAAGGCTCACATTTTTTCTAACAAAAAAAAAAAACAACAACAGGGTTATTGATCTACATTATATCCAACTCCCTGAAACAAGCACCTCAGCCTATACTCTGTACCTCTGTGTGGTGTTTCTGCTGCAGGTGCTACAGATGTTTCAGGCTGCAAGAGGTGTTTGTCCTCAGAGCTTTTAATATTAGATTCAAAAATACGAAAATGTTGTTAGTTTTATTTCCCTGCACAAATGGGTGTTTTAAAACAGAGGGAAAGGAAGACGGGGGGCACACAAAGAAGAAGAAATGTAAAAAAGAGGAAGAAAATGGATTAATAACATTGATTGTTAGGAGCTGCACAACTGCAGTTTAAATTAGTTTGATTTTAGTTCCTTCACTTCCATTTAACATCCAAATAAAGACGTTTGAGGTCATTTAGAAACATTTTCTCTGAAATAATCTGCCCATTAAAAGAGAAAAACAGGAAGTGTTAGAAAAATGTAGTGTCTCATCATATGCATGTCCTTTCTCTGATGTCATCACTGTGAGCCCATGACCATGTGCAGCGTGTGAACTCTTCTTCCAGAGAAAATCTGAGCTTAAACACATTTTCCTTCTCTTTATTCTTTAATAAAGAGAGCAAATATTTAAATGACAACATTCACTTATCAGCATTCAATTAATCAAAATGTAAAAGATCAATAATATCATGTCCAACATTTAATTTGAAGAGTCAGGTTTGTAATTGATAATGATCCTATCGCACCCAGCACGTTATCTGTGGGGTTATACTGAAAGTTTACTTTGGTATTGGACTTCAGTCAAGAGTCTTAGTTGTTATTATAAGAAAAGATGCGTCTCCTGAACGCACCAAGAGCAATTAGAAACACTGTTGGACCTGCAACCACGGCAACAGCAGTGAAGAGCTGGGAAAAGAACATGAAGAGTGTTAAAATATCAAATGGCTGGGAAACTCTACTGATAGGACTATTTTTTGGATGCTGTCTCATACTAATACTGCATCATTATGTGACCACTGAGATGCTGATCTAGCATTCACATTACTATTTTCCTGTTATTTTTATTTTTACATTTGCATGTCACACCCACCTTATCAGCAGCAATGTACTGCTTGTCAAATGATTGAAGAAATACATTAAAAAGAGCCAGGCTGCAAGGCAAGTATGAATCTGTGTCGTCTGAGTCTCTGCATCTTTAAGAAGAAAAGATTTTCAGATTTTCAATAATTCAAACAATGTGACTCCCTTTTATAAGTGTTGTGCAGACATAATGGACTCCCGTGAACTCACTTTTTGTACAAAGAACTGAGAAGCACATATTTTTCTGCAAGGTACAACTCTGCCAGGCCGAGTTCAGTCAGTACAGAGAGCGGCAGCTTGTAGCCCTCTTCAGCAAGCAGGCCGAGGTTGTACCATCCCTTTAAAATGAGGAGTATGAGTAACGTGAGTAAGATGAATAAATACAAGCCTTAAATAGGAATACGCAGCAAGAGTGGACCTGTGGATTGTTTCTTAGTGCTGCCAGTTTGTACATCTGTGCTGCAGAAAATGAGTCTTTCTGTTTGCCATCAGAGCCCTCATACAGCAGGTCACCCATTTTAATACAGGCTGGAAAAATAATGAAAATAAATGTCTACAGTAAAAGGTTTTGAAATGATTGAAATTAGGGTTAGTGTCTTACCATAAGTGTCAAAGTTTTGACTTTGGATTGTGAGGTTGTAATATCTCCACATACAGTTTGTTGCATAAGCAGGATCCAGAAAACTTCCCTACAGGAACAAAATGAGTCAAAGACTAATTCCAACAGGGTCTGAACCATAACATGCTGAGGAGATACTGTGCAGTATAACAGACTTTTATTGAAATAACTCACTGTGTTTTGTTCACAAAGATAAGCTGCATTAAACTGTGCAGGCGCGTACCCAGATTCAGCTGCCATCGTGTAAAACAACAGTGAGCTGAAGCTGTACGAGAGATCAAACACCATTTAGTTGTAACTACGACCTCTTCAGCTGATAATGAAAACGTAAACTCACATGTCACCCTTGAGATAAGAATCCAGCGCTTTCCGTAAGACGCTGCCCAAATATCCATTGTGGTCAGCAGCCCACTTCACCCACCTGCAGCCAGTGAGACAGACAGCAGCTCAGAGAGGAGGAAATATGTACATGAAGTGAAAAAAAACAATGAAAGGACGTGTTTCTAACAAGACAGCGTCCGATGGGCGCCTCTCCACAAAGCCAGGTATCCCTGTGGTCCACATGTCAGCGAGCAGAACCCCTCCTCTGATGTGCCCTCTGTTTGCAGACTTCAAGTAGTAATTGTACGCCACGTACTGGTGGAGAGAGTAATATATATTTCCAAATGACCGGTTTAAAGCCGGGTGTTTTAGAATCCTGCCGGAGAATGTTTGCACAGCCGAGTTTACCTGGTTGGCAGGTTTTCTTGGATACAGACCCTGTAAGTAAATGACACCAAGATTCAAAGCAGCATCAGGAGACTCGAGGAGATCCGCCTTCTCCCACAGCTGCACTGCCTGCTCGTAGTTCTGCTCATACTGCTCATAATACCAGGCCAGGGCATTGAAGGCAGGAACAAATCCCTGTGAAATGTATGATGGGTGGCTGTATGTTTTTTGGTTACGGTCTTGATATTTTATTACAAAAAAAAATTCCACATTTAAGCCTTCAAACCTGTTCCATAGCTTTCTTCAGGAATGTGACACCTTTCTGAACGTCCTGCTCAACACCCTGTCCCTACAGAGAAACAAGCAATACTGCTTCATCAGAGCAAACTGACTACATGTTAGAACCAGGAGATATTTAGTAGGATATGATGATCGTAATAGTTGAAATCTGACCAGCAGAAGTATTATTCCATAGTCATACATTGATGCCGGGTCTTCCAGCTGCACAGCTCCCCTCCTGTAGTGCTTCACAGCCTCCTGGATGTTGGGAGACAATCCTTGCTGACCCCAGAACAGCATGCGGGCAATGGCTTGCTGAAAATAGATTTGCTCGATTTTTCACTGAAGAACAGATGTTCAAATATGTTAACCTTCTTGTGTATCTACAGAATGTATTTTATTATAATTTTAGAAAGAAGGGAGGGAAAATTTAATACGATAAAAAAAATATAGACACCTTTATAAAGGTTTTATAATTTACACAAATTGGTTGTAGAATGGATTTATGTGTGTATATCATGGAACTGAAAACCTTTTGATTTACATGCATTCTTTTCCATCAGATTGACTTTGCACCATATATATACATTATATGACTAAACAAAATGTCCAAAAGAAAGGGGGTTTGGAGAAGGATGTCATCCAGGATTCTTACACCAGATGAACAACACAATGTGAAGAGACACGATGTCCCTTAGATGCATAATAGAATGTTTTAATGACAAAAAGAACAAGAGGTCCTGCAGAAGATGAAGTGACACACAGAGGGTCCCTGATCTCAGCAGCCCTGAGTCAGAACAGCTTTTACTGTACATGAAGAGAAGCAAGACAGTGAAACTAAATTCATGGAGGAATTTTGGCACGTTTTATAAGACATGTCAGACGGCCATGGAAAGACTAAACGTAGGTACCTCAGCCTCAGCTGCTCCCCGGCTTGCCTGTAGTTTTAACCACTGGAAGATGTGGTGGTCTTCACTGGTCTGCTGCTTCAGTGTTTCATCATCATTCAAATACACAGCCTCTACAAACGTCTCAAGTTCAAAAAGTCACATGTTAAAGCTGACACATATGCGAATCCAAACAGCAACAAAAAGCTGTACTCTGCTATGATTTAAACATAAAGCACTGGCAAAATATCATTGTATCGGTTTTAATATTACAGAGGAAGATGTCAAAAGAAAACAAATTGAAAACGGTTGCCACAAACAGCAGACAACAGTTGCATCTCAGCCCATGTGATAGGTCAAAAAAGACAGACTAAAAGAAATGTGTTGATTAGACGTAAGAGTTTCCTCCCATCCTCTGCAGTGTGATTATTGTCATAAACAGGTCACAGCACAGTGACCAAACACATGCATACCTGCTGCGGTGTGGGATCCTGGCGGTCTAAAATTGTCTGTTTGGCAATATTTGCATAATAGGCGTAGGCCAGATCGGGGTCCGCGGGGAAACCATCTACCCCCTGATGATGCAAGTGCCCAAGGTGTAGAAGTGCCAACCGATCATCCTTTTGAGCGGCCACCAGGGCTAAGAGCCAAGCCTGCGCCACACCCAGAGGCATGTGAAAGCAAACACGTTAAACTCAGGCTTGATACAGTTAAGGCTGACTCAATGTTAAAACTCACCTTGACGGGCTGTTTCTGGACTCCCAGGCCAGAGCTGTAGAGCACAGATGTCATGTGAAGAGCTCGGTTATCAGCCAGGCAGCCAGCTTGGAGCAGCAGTGGTAATATTTTGCTGACCGCTGCATGGTTTTTTGCTCTGCTCAGTTTATGAAGTGATAAGGAGTACAGAGCTCTGCCCACAGCTGTCAGGCTCACAGCTCTTCCTCCTGCAAGGCAGCATCTGAGCTTATTTCAGTGACCCAATTAGCTTTAACAATACACAGACACCAAACAATGAACCAGAAAAGCATTCCAAACTTGAGCTGTTCAATCAAAATGTCTATTTCTTTGGTGAATAATTTATTACCATATTTGAAAGCCAGTAACTTGGCCAGTTTAACAGCTAGTTTTCTGTGAGGGGCGGTCTCCTCCCACTGTTTGCACTGCAGATATGATGCTGGTCTCTCCTTTACAGCCCACTCATGAAAAGCATCAAAGCATGTCTCTGAAATAAACAAAACAGCCTCATTCTTGTTGCTTCACAAGTTTTTTTTTTCCATATTTAGTAACTTTACCACCACCTAGTGGACATAGTATGCCATTACCAGACTCTCTTCCTTGTTTTGCCTGGAGTGAAAAGCCACTCATCTTGTCTGTCAGCTCTAAAACAAACTCCTGACAGGCCTGAAGCCATCCAGTCAGGTTCACAGTCTCAATAACATCTGGAATAACATCTGCAGGCTGCAGAACAAGAATCATCAAATTAAGTAACCTGAACAGTGGACTATTTCAGTAACTGCGCTGTAAGAGTTTACCATGCTGTGAGGTGATGCTTTGTTGCGCTGGTACACCACAGGCCCAAAATAACCTTCCACACCTTTTACATACTTCCCTCCACCAATTACAAAATATCCTTCTGTGTCATCAAACATGGCAGTATGCCTCAACCTAGAAAACATGTTTGAATCAGAACTTTAAAAAAAAGACCAAAACAATTAATAATATAGTTATTGTTATTGTAATAAAAGTAGGCTTACACGTGTTCTGTAAACACAACTCTTCCTTGATTTTTATTCGCACGCATCATGGAAATAGTGACCTAAAGGTGGTAACAGTGAAGTCTTTATTTTCATTGTTCCCATTAGGAAAACATTGAACGATATGCTTGGTCAACAAGACGTCACTCACCGTTCTTCCTTGTAATGTTAAACTGAGTTGGCACCACTCACTTAAAGGCACCGTGAACGTGGAGAGAAACGCAGACGTCTCCTCAGCCTCCCCACTTATCTGGATGTGAAGCTGACCTAAATTTTACGAATTAAATGTGAGGCTGAACACTGATCCCACAAACGATAGGAACTCCTTCAGTGCAAGTTTTCTTTTTGTTCGTTTGAACTTTTAACACATCAAGTCAAAGAAAGTAAATTCAATGTTTGTTTGGCTCAATTTCATTTACTTGTTTAAAAAACTGCATAAATTTTCATTCTAAAGTTAGAAGAGGAAAAGAAAAAAAGTTTAGAAAGATTTTATAATCAGTAGATTAAGCTGCGATGTGAGAGGGTACAAATATATATGCATTTCATTATCTGTATTATATCACTGTGAAAACACTCAGCAGGTCTGTGAAAAGTGAGGAAAGGTCAAAACAGAAATCACTCTTGGATTTAAGAGACCTTCGAGCCCTCAGGTGTCACTGAATGATAAACCATCGTGTCACCATGATCAGTGTAGCCACATAAACCTTCGTCACTCAACGCGATCTGCAGCTGCATCCAGAAATGAAACATAAAACTGTTTCTCCAAGGAGGAAAACATAAATCAACACAGCAAAGAAATGCCTCAGAGTCCTTCAGACACAAGCTCCTGTTAGAAGGACAGAAAAACTGTGGACACGCGTTCTGTGGACACCAGAGTCCACTTTTTTTAAATGGATTTGGTTTCTGCATATAGGATGGCATCAAGGGTGTTCAAAATATGCTAAATGAGTTATAAGTCTTCAGGGCATGGGTGACTTGAACTGATGTTGAGATGTTGGTATTTTGAGGACACGTCTTTTTTTTCTGAAGCTTTGTCTGTGAAGTACTATTTCAGGCAATAGAATGCCAAACCTCCAGCTGCAATTACATGAACTTCTGAGAAAGTGAAATCTTGTATTCAGGAAAAAAAGGGGGGAGAAGACACTGACTACTCTAGTAATTCTCAAATGTCTAAAACATGCAATTAAGATGAAGTCAGAATGCCTCTCTTCCGGTTTTTTTAATACAAAGACTGATAATGGTCTAAAAAATGGGTTCAGTAACTCAGTACAGCCTAATGGTAAGAAGATAAAAAAGGTTAAAGGAAAAAAAAATATTGATTTACCTGAGTTTTTGAGGAAAAGTGATGGTGTGACATATTCATTATGGGAATCTATATGATGAAACACACCACACAAGCTCTCCCTGCAATGGCTGGCCACAAATATCCAAATGGAAATCCTACACCTAGAAGAAATACAGTTACAAACTCTCAGCTGAGCCTGTAGAACATTTGCATCAAGAACAGAAAGCTCTACTGGAATTTTTCTCCTCCTACCATGGAAAAGTGACAGCTTTAAGGCGGAAGAACTCCAGAAGTTTATTCCTGTAGGGACCCAGTGTCTTTGTGATGCCAAAGATTTCTCCAGTTGAAGCATAAATTGTGGACAGCAAATGAACCGTTTCTGAAAGATGTGAAGACTTTTAATTGAAACGCGTCAATAATCATCTAAAACAAATGATCTGTTCTGAGATCTTTAATATGCACTGCTGTCTGAGGCTTTTGCTGACAAAAGCTGCTTCATACGTCCAGTTTTAGTTTTTTTCCAACCTTACCTTGCTCAAAGGGACATTGTCGATTTAAAGACTGTTGGGTTAACTGTAACATCTGTCGGCTCCAGGAACTACAGAGGCGATGTGGTTTGATAGGTCGACTAAAGAAAGGCTTAGGTTGCAAAGCTGCCACATCCTGAGCAGTGATGAACTTCTCAGCATCATTCAATCCGTCGTGTCTGACCAAAGCTCGAAGGATACAACTCAGCACCCAATCAGAGTCAGGAACTACGCCGTCCGCTTGGTACACCAACCAATCTGGCAGATTGAGCTGAACCGTCCTGATTATCGCCTCACCGGGGACACAACTCCACTCTCCGAGGAGGAAAGTGGAGACCGTGCCCGTTTCAAAAGATACAACACAGTCCAGACGTACTGCAGCAGGTTCATCACACGAGTAGAGTACTTTTAACAGATAGTCTGGCAGAGTCTCATCTGGAGGATTCAGGAGCGTCACCTCATCTAAACCCCAAACAATCTGAGACAGAAGACAAGCAAACAGTCACTAAGCTGAAAAAAAGCAGAAGGGATGAGTGTCAGAGGTGATGATGAAGGTAAACAAGCTCCTACCTGCATGCTGAGGCATAACTGGCAGAGGTATTTGTACAATCTGTTAAAATCCATGTTCTGCAGTTTTTTATTAAAGATGCTCAAGCTGCGTGCAGTGGAACAAAGAGCCTCCAGATCCGGATCAAATCCTGTTCCACCTCAGCTACGCCGAATCCCAGGTAAATATTTAACAGCTCACAGCTCCACCCATTTCCCACACATACAGTGGAGATAGAGGAGGAGATACGCAGAAACACCGGCGCCATCGACCTGTTGCCCAGAACCTGCTCATGATTGTATCACAAGGTTCATTGCAATGTTGCACCGAAAAGGAAAGACAACATTTTTATTTTCCTTAAAGAAAATCATTCTGTTCTACACATTCAAAAAAACCAAATCAAATTCTGCGTCTTTCATTCAAAATAGTTTATTGCTATCATGCAGGAGTGCCATCAAAGTCTAGACCACCACAGATGCAAAATTATAGATTTTCTGTACAAATATACTGCATGTATTCTTAAATATAGGCTCAAAATGAGAAGAAAAAAAAATTAGGAATAGGAATTTAGAGCTTAAGCTGATCCATTCTTTTAACCCAATATAGGTTTTGTTATGACAGTTGACATGCATCAACATTACAGTGCTGTATACTGGGAGCTGACACACACACACACACACACACTCACGCACTCATTCAGATGGCATTACCAATTTACAGCTGTCGTGCAAAAGGAAAGAGTTCTTTTTAAAAAGTACCAGTAGTAAAATGATCTTTTCACCTGGTTTCTTAAATAAAATCATTAAAACACGTCTTCTGCATCCAAACCAGCTGATACACTAAGGTTGGGGGAGACAAACGGTGTCTTCTGCAGCACTTTTTGGTTGTTCGTTTCTCAGGAGCACCCTAAAAAGTACTGGCGTCCCTACTACTTTAGAAAGAACCTACAACTACCGATGCATAGTTCTGTGCTTAAATGAAGCAACTTACATTAAAACTGGCACAAAATTCTTTGATGTAATAATCTGAGGATAGAAACCATCTGTAACAAATGTAAACAGTGTACTTATGATACTGTTACAGAAACAATACCCTTGGACATACAGAATTTTTAACTCTGGATGTGCATTACTGTATACATCATGCAGTTCCGTGTTCTGAGTAAAAGGGGCTCAAAAAATTGAAGACAACAAATACAAAGGCCTCTGAGAAGAAATGGGGATTTGGCACTTTTTTTTTTTTTTACGATTGGACCTTTGCCCCTACAGCCCATTGAGCCAAGTCGTTCATAAAAAGTGAACGTCAGTGATTAGAACATGAACATTTGCATCGTGAACAGAGCAGATTCTCCTTGGAACTGTAGCCCTTACCAATGCCCATCTCCCAAAGACAATTCATTGAGCAGATTTCACTGTCCACAAAAACAAAAACAAGACAAACAGCAGAAGCTTGTTAACCTTTCACCCTGTTCACCTAATAATGGAAGCAAACACGAGATCTCTAAGAGCTCACATCCGTTTATGATGATATAAAGGTCAAGTATTTAACTGCGTATCCAAAACTCTAAAATCAGTCCGTTGTCGAACTTCTGTCATATATTAGAACTCATTTTACCAACTTAAATCAGCAGCTCAATTTTAATGAAGCTGAACATTTTAGCAAGATAAAAAACATACAAGCTTCACTCTTTCAAGACCGCAAACGCTGAACCCTAAATATTAAAAACTCCAAAGTAAAAGGGCCAAGTCTGCATTTTGATTGTCCTTTTGTAACATCATTAGGCAATGTGCTTCTTGGGTGTAGCAGTGAATTCCATTCAATAGCTAAAACTAATGTGATGCGTTCAAATCGTAACATTTCCAGACAGCCAAAGGTGTAGTTTGCACCGCTGAACTACCTCAGCTCCCAATCTGCCTGAAGTTCCCTCAAATGTTTCATTAACTGCCAACAAGACAACAAAAGACGAAAAATAAAAATTGTGTACATCAATATAAACAGAGTAATTTGTGGGGAAAAAAAAACAGTGTGCATTCAATTTGATTGGAGGGAAAGGTGGTTAGGTAGTAATCAACATAACATCAAGTGTTTTCTAAGCAGGATAACGACAAGAACCGAGCAAACACTAAGAGCATTCGAATAGCAGTCAAACAAAAGTGAAGACATGCAAAATGTCCCAGATTGAAGAACAAGAAAAGAAAACCCAGAGGGAGACATTTCCCTGTCAGACTAGCACGATATCCTGCAGGAATAAATAATACTTTACATTCCAATGTACAAACCTGCCCCCTGCCCTCATTTTCAACACTGACCAAATAAGCAGAAAAAGAAAAGTAGCTGGTTGCTCCCACAGTCTGTAGGTGTTGTAACCTACATAAAAGATGCAATGGCACCAAACCGTCCCATCATTTGACCATTAATGAACCCAAAAACCTAAAAAATAAAAATAAAGCAAAGACAGACCAGACAGAGGAATACAGTCTAACAGCTCTGATAGCCCTTGGTTCATTTTACTCTTATTTCTTCTGTTTCTTGAAAATCTTGAAGGTGTGTTTCTTGCGGCTGGCAGTGGAATCTGTGTCTTCTCCTGTCGAGCAACTGTCCTCCTCCAGGGGGCTCTTTTTGGAGGACAGCTGCGGGATGCGACTGCTACCTTTAGCCCCCATGATTCCCATTTGGCCTCCTGTAGGTGACGGCGTATCCAGGTCCGTGGAGTTGGGACTGAAAGAGCGGGATGACTCTGACAGACTGTTGATCTCTCCCAGGCTGGGCGACTTCTCCATGTGGTAGATCTCCTTCATGAGTATCGGGCTGCCAGAGATGGCCTCTGCAGCAGCTCCTTCATGAATGCGATTCCCTCCGTTGGGGGTGTAAGCGTGCAGGGAGACTGTATCGTCTGCCCGGTTGGACAACCCATGCATGAGAGAAGTGGGTTTAATTAAGTGGCTTTTGGAGCCGAAGGCAGACAGCCGGTCACCAACTTGAGAAAGAGACAGGGAGGAGTCGGAGTCGGAGCGATTCAGGTCCCTGTGGGAGAAAAAGATAAAATAACACAAATTAGAGTAAATCAGGATAACTGATGTCTAAAAACTGCAGCCTTGCATGCTTGGGTTTGTCTACACTACGCCTGCAAAGCCACAAGATGCTCAGCACGGGATACTGGAACACCACACTCGTTAGTTTTAAGGCAAAAAACACAAGGAACACTGCAAAAAAATTAAAAAAAATAAATACGAACAACGGCTTTATGAGGGGCGACAGCGTGAAAGCAAAACTACTTAAAAAATAGATAGTGATTTAATCAAATAAATGTTTATACAAAACAAAAACAAAGATAGCCAAGCTACAAGGATTAATGACAGCAGGTGGTGAAAAAAAACAAAAAAAAACAAAAAAAAAACACCCACACACATGCACAGTGTGTGAAAGGAGACGAGTACCCGAAACTGTCGCTGCATAAGGTGTGAACTTTGGAGACATCTGAGAACATGAAATCAGGAATGGGGTCCATGGGCTGGAAAGAAGCATGGTATACATGGGAGGAATGAGGAGCGACACCGCCAGCCACGGAGCTGGGTAAGCAGGAGGAAGAAGAGGACAAAAACGGCACAGACGGAGGGTTTGGGTTGGAAGTACAGATGACTGACGGGTGAGAAACAGCTGAGGACAGAGGCAGCAGAGGAAGACATTCGAGCTGCCCGAATGAATGGCTGCGGGACTGCCTGAAGGCAGGTCTGGGATTGGAGGAATGAGGGGTTCCATCTCCATGCTGCCCTGACAGCAGAGAACTCTCTACCAACCTCTGGGAACCCAAGGCCAGCTGAGGGTCAATGTGGCGTTGGCGTAGAGACATCATACTGGGAGCTGTTGGCACAAAATGATAACATTATTAACAAACACTAAGAAAACTGATTCTGATAGGCAAGGAGAGACCAATGGTGGAGGCTACTGGAAGTTTATTCAGGTGCTAGAATTTGTTCATTTGTTTATCTAGTTCATAATATAAAATGTATTCTTAATGGACTAACTGTAATTCTAACATCAGAAGGAAAACCATTGGAAAACAATATTTCCTTTTATGAGAGGCAATGCATATTTATTTAAAAGGAAAAGAAAATCACTGGGGCAAGAAGGCAGGGATGTAGTGGGTGGCAGCTACATATCAAAAAGGAAATATGGGAGCAGATCCGACTGAGGCGAGA
Source organism: Kryptolebias marmoratus (assembly GCF_001649575.2). Classification (NCBI taxonomy): domain Eukaryota; kingdom Metazoa; phylum Chordata; class Actinopteri; order Cyprinodontiformes; family Rivulidae; genus Kryptolebias; species Kryptolebias marmoratus. The sequence continues at coordinate 6,339,872 of NC_051431.1, read as the reverse complement.
TCAGGCAAGGTTCTAGAAAAAAAAAAAAAAAACCTGTATGGAATAATGCTTTCATTCAGCTGTGTCCATCTGCAGCATACTGCTGGGTATAAAGTTTTACAACTCTACAAGGTTTTCACCGAAGGGAGAGGCTGAGGACTGAACTGGGGCATGAATAAATCGCCAACCAGTGTTTCCACATGGGCTGACAGTCTGAAGCAATGGGCCACAGGTCGCTGGCTCGCCGCTCCAGCTGCAGGGCGCCATCTGAAGTTAGGCCAGTGAGACCGTGTTGGAGCCAAGGTGGTGGGGGAGAAGAGGGGAGCGAAACGTGGGAGTAATTAATGGCGATTAAAAGGCTCACTGTCTATGAAATGCAACTTCCAGCTACGGTTAGTTTTGATGTCATGTTGCAGTTTTTGTCACAGCATTAAGTCAAAAATAAAATAAGACTTCTTCAAAACATATTAGGCTTTCTCGAGATAAACGTGGGTAAAATGTATTTACCGCCCAACTCTGCAATGAGGAAAACTGGTTCTGAATGTAAGAATAAGACAATTTTTTGTGCATTGCTGGCGTTCATATTTAATCTAGATTGGGTTGAGAACTGACAGCATTTGACAGTTTTCTTCTGATCGTTGCCAAAAGCTGATTCAACATCTGTGCAGAACATATGAGGACACAATCACTACAAACAGGTCTACAGAACAGGCTCGTTCTCATTAGAAAGGATTTTTTTTTCTTCTAGAAAGGTCATCCTCTAAAAGTAAAGTCACAAAAAGCTCTGGTCTCAATAATTGACTGACATTTGTAACAACTTATCCAAAATAAAAACAATTAACAAAAAAGGCATTTAGTGAAATTGAGGGAATAAACAAAACAAAATAAAAAAAACAACAAAATAAAAAAATCTACTTTTATTTTACATTTAAACTGTTCCTGTCAACATTCACTAAATATGATCCAATGTCATTTAATGATAGGACATTATTTTAACCCACACAACCTTTATCATCAGGAATGACAGACAGATTCAAGTGAATGCAGAATAAAGTCCAAATTCTCATGTGGGCTGATTTTTGGCTTTTCCCAGCAGGGTCTTTGGCTGTTTGGAGAGTCGTTTGTTAGTCCCCGCTAAATCATTCGACGAACCCTTACATTGAAAAATTCCAGGCACAACGCCTTCGTCCAAGTCGTCCATGTCATCAGACATGACGAAGTGCTGCGGCGTGGCTCTGCCGCCCATGAAGCTGGAATCAACGTTGAGCGATGAGGCCAGTGAGGGAAGGCCCGGGTTGGTGACGATGGTGAAACCTGTGAGCATCTCTATCTGCTGCCAGCGATGCAGCCTCTCCCTCAGCGCAGCAGTCACCTCACCAAGGGCTTGTCTAGAAAACACAAGAGTAGAAATTGACATCATATTGATTACTTTTTTCCCCCCAGGTTAATCTGTATGACACATATTAAACATCGTTTGCATCATTTGTTGTGCCATTCCAGGCTGACTTACTTTGCAGCCAATATTTTGTGATCCACATCATCCAGGGAAGAGCTGTGAGCCACGTGGAAAGTCCCGAAGAGAGTGTTTCTCTTCTTCTTTATCTTCTCTGCCTGAGCAAACAGATGATCAAACTTTCATTTCTGCAGTAAACGTGTGTGCTGCAGAGAAAACACTACAGACAAGAGTTTAGAAACACAGAACCGCTTTGGCGCCAAAGATCAAATATTAGACTAAATTTGTGCTTTTTCTTGAAGTCAACAGAGAGCTTGAGAGGCAAACATCAAGTTTGAAGAAAAGAATCAGGTTAGTCTCCAGTCAGTTTGGTAAATCTATCCTACATCAACAAAGTGTAAATGTTAATATTCTCTAATATATTTATATTTTCTTCTAAAAACAAATATGAGCTTGGCAACAAACTTTTAAAGAAATAGGAAATAAACATTTTATCCAATTAAACTTAGGTTTAAATCTTTAAATAAACCTGTGTCTCTGTCTTCTGTTCGCTTCAGTTACACTGCCTTTCCTGTGTAGTTCGGCCCCGCTTACCCCTTCTTTTGCCATGAGTAGCTGCCGCTCAGCATTCTGCTTCTTGATGTTGTAGTACTGCACCTCCACCTCATGGGTGAGCTGCAGCCATTTTTGGAGCGACTCGGGTGGAGACCAGCTACTCCGTGACTCCAGCTCCTTCTCTGCTTTCTTCAGGGCCATTCGCACCTGCAGCCAGTTTAAAAATTAAAAAAAAAAAAAAAAAAGAGGTGAGAGATTAAAAACTGTAGCACAACCAGGAGCTTGCAACAACAAAAAAATATTTTAAACTTTTGTTTTTGTTTAAAGACTTTCTGTGAATGTTGGTAACAAATAAGCCAAAATACAAACATAAAATTCACTGTCTACTCTGAAAACATTTTTGCATTATTAAGAAAAAGCCATACAAAGCATCTAAAGTTACTTAAAAAAATTAAGACATGCAAAATTATTTTTACTTTACACAGTATGTTTTAATAAATAAATAAATACAATATGTCAGGACTGCAAATCACTTTTATGCATCAACACAAAGCTCAGGGAAAGTAATCACTATAGTTAAATGAGACCACAGGGTTTAGGTTAGTAAGAAATGCCCTTTAAAGTGCTTCAACTAATCTCAAAGCTCTATATGGTTTTAGTTTAAAACCTCCCATATCTAAAGGTCACTGATCAGAGCTTACCTGTTCTAGCTCTTCTTCTGCATACTTTTGCCGACTCAGCTCATTCTCGGTCCCTTCACGCAGCTCTCTCAGTCGTTGGGCCTCTTGCTTTGCCGTGTTTATCTCATCCCTCAGCTTTTGTTCCAGGTTCACCTTCTCCACTTCGACTGAGCGATGCTCCTCCTGGGCTATCTGCAGCCTGGAAACGGCAACCGTTAGCTTTCACTTTGTCTTAGAGGCAAGCCATCAGAGGCTCCATTCTAAGACTAAAAAAAAGGAAACCTAGTAGTAGTTTTTATCTCGGCAAGCATTCTGCGTAAGCCTGTGTGCGCCACTTGTGTGTGGAATGTATGCATTGCATCAACCGTGCCATCACCGGAAACAATGGTTAACATATAAAAGCGAAGGGCCGTGGTCAGCTGCTAGGCAGCTCACAATAAACTGACATCAGAGGGAGCAGAGCCAAGAATGGCAACAGCTGCCAGTGAGTAACTTTAGAACAGCACAGTGTGATTCCTGATTCTCCTGTAGTGTCCAAAGCATGTGTTGGTTTCTGTGTGGCTTTTTTTCCACCTTTAAAAAGGAGGGGCATGCCATTAATGGCATAATTATTTGTACTTGAACACACAGAGCCTAATATAATGTAAACTGTGATTTAATAAAATATTCAAAATTGTTGTTAGGGCTTTAGAACAAAAATGGTACTTTTCAATTCAGAATTTTACATTTAAGTACAAATTGCAATGGCATATTTTAATCATTAAGCGGAAGCACTCTCCACTATGAAACATAAAAGCAGAAGTAGTAAAAACGTGAAGACAAAGAAAACTGATCCAGAACACGGGTTCTGGAAAATGTAGCTAGCTGGCAGACCTGCTAACGTTTTCAACCATGACCTTAACCACACTTGAGCTAAGATTTAAAAACAGTTTCCAAAGAGAAGATGTCAAAAGTTACCAAATGTCCTGATCTGTGGAGCTAACAGCAAAAATGTGATCCCCCCNCCCACCCCCCCACCACCACTCCCTTAACAGGAAATCGTAGTTAATATGTCATTGTCAGCATAGTTAAATTTGACTTAATCTTTCACAGGTTCACATGCCGACTGACTTTTGAAGGTCTGTCACACTTAATGCTGTTGTCCTTGCCCCCAATCCTTATCTGTCTGCGCAGCACACATTTCCACATCCTAATGTGGGTGAATTAGAACTAAGACTGACAAGTTAAGCAGATATACTTATCAGTCCTCCACTAGTGAGGCATAGTTTGGGGCACACAGGAAATCCTGCTTTTGTCAAAGCCTCCTCTTACCATCTCCCAACAGGGAAGCCATGTTTGTGCTGGGCTACTTGATACCACCACAGGATCTGCTTAAAGGTATGGAAAGAGAGCAGCTGGCAGTGGGGATCAGTCAGACACAGAGGACATACCTCATTTCTCTCCTCTGGAAAAACACGGACTGCTAGAGATGCAAGCCTCTTTTTTGCTAATCACAGATTTGAAGTTTGATATTGTTTATTATGGCCACAGTACTTGAATGTCAAGGCTAGAACACACATACAGAAATGATTTATTAAAATGTTACATGTGTACTAAATGATCTGATAATGGACAGTTATTAGGACTTTGCAGGCCATATTTCATCAGAAGCAGACAATTTCTGCTGTCTAGTCTCTGAGCTTGTAGAAAGTAGTCATACATACGTATGTAGTCATAAGTTGCACAATATGACTACAAATAAAGTGTGCTGCAATGCTGAACCAACAGACTTCAGTGGTATGAGCAGAGAACATTTTTTCCTCCCTGGTTAGGGTGTTTTTTTGAAGAAACACTACAACACTGTCCAATTAAGAAGGTATGGCAAACAACTACAACATAGTTGGGTATGTGCAGAGCAGAACAAATGCCTGCATTTATGGGGCATTTTAGAAAGTGCTCTCTGATGTGAGAGAATTAATCTAGAGGAGAGAATTAAGAGCAATTAGCCTGGCAAGAGAGATGTATCAAAGCCCATTTCAAAACCAGCAAAGGCAGAGATTGTGAGCCGAAACCAGCCACAAAGGAAACTGACATGTCAGACAATCAGAGCAACACAGTTTGATCCAACCTCACTGCAGCACTCAGCATCTCTTTCAGTCAGTATACAGCAGGCGAATATATCTCATGTTCAATAAACTGAAGAATCTATTTTTAATAAGAACAGCAACTGCAGTAAAGCTGATGAAGAACACATTGTGTATTTCACTTAAATCAAAACATCTTTGGAAATTTCACCATCCTGTTCAAAACACTGAGCTCATACAAACAAACCCACACGGGAAATGGGGCTTGTCAGAGCAAAGCGACATCACTCCCCTGTTCAAAATCCCAAGAATCAAGACGGGAATGTCATGTAGTCGTGTTGCAAAGCTTGCCACTGCTCCTGCCACTGGCTGGGGAATTGGCCTCGCCAACATTTTTAATCTAACAAAACATGACGTCTCCAGAGGCTCAATTCTTTCCATTTTGTCCACTCCACAAGTTTTCATACACACCGAGCCTCAGGTCAAAAGTGTTTGATTATTAGGAAATAAAAAAGGTTAAACTAAAGGTAACAACTATCATGTTTTTAATTTTTATTTTTTCTTTCACATTCCTTATCATTTCCTAAAGGATACTTCTTTCTTGTTTATAAGTACTATAAATAACTGATTGTAAGTTATGCCTGTATGTAATAATGACTGTTTTGGCTAAAATGTAAATGAGAATTTAGAAACCGTTTTAATTTTCTGACAGATAATACATTGCTCATGAATCACTTTAGACTTCTTAGGGCTGTTGTTTGTGATCTGCGAGACCTTCTTTGAGGTGCAATTGTGGATCTTCATTCCTTAATACGTTTGTGAGGCTATTTTGCTCTGAAGTTGGAAGTTGATCAGTTCTCAGAAATGCAGCATTTTGGGATTTTTTTGCAGTTTCTCTGAGAAGCACACTCTGACCTCAAGGTAAACTTGATGAGCCGTGACTTTTAAAAACACTGACAACAACTTTGAAAATTTTCTACTTCTGAATAATTACCCTAACAGATAGTTAATGGGTCATTCTTACTTTGTATTTGGTTACACAAACCTGAATGCTCCAGATTAGCAAAATACTAAACTGTCTGTATTTAAGGAGCTGTCACACTTCCAGATAATCAGTTCATGTGCATTTGATCAGGAACATTCAGCTGCTACTTACACTCTCAAATAGCAGCCACATTTACTAGTCAAATTTAAGAAAATAAAAGATCAAACTGAGTAAAGCACAGTACTTGTATATTTTCGGAGTAAGCTGTGTAAATGGTGGAAACAACCCTCACTTTTGTTGTAGGTCATGCAAACTCTGCTCAGCTCTCTGCAGGCCTTCCAGGTCTTTCATCATCTTCTTCATGTGGTCCTTCGAGTACCGATTCTGGATGTAGGCAAACCAGCAGCCACCCATCCCTATGACTATGGATACGACCAGCATGAAGTCCTTCAAGTGGTTATGTCTATTCACTAACATAAAAAAAATAGGAAAAAGTTGCATTTTAGTCAGATTACAAAACCTTACAGATGAAATTCATTTTAGCCAACAACACAGGCTACGAGCATACATAAAGATGATGATGTCAACACAAAGATGTGGTGTGAAGCTTGAGCTAGGCAGAGTCATAACGCAAGTGTTGTGCTTGACACAAATGGAATTAATAGCACAAGTTCAGGATGTGGTGAGATGGGGGTTAAATGCAGCTCAACGCTGTCTATTTCAGTCTGAGAACCAATTCTTTACTTTGAAAGAAAAAAAGAAACCATATACATATATATATATATTTTTGTACAACGAGAAGCTATGAATTTAAACTTTTTGACTTTCTTAAAAAACGGAATATTTGGGAATGTGGTCAATATTACAAATTCGTAGCTAATTAGTCCAAGATTCAGATCACCTTTCAACTACACAAACAAAGTTCATAATTAAGTCAAAGAACAGCACGTATGAAGCAACTGAGTCCGTCTTCAGGTCTTGCACGTTACAAGATGAAGCAAGTTTTTTTTTTCCTGCAAAACCTGTATTGGGTTATGCAGGAAAGAGATGTCAAAACTAGAGTTTCTACTTCCTGGAGTACAACAAAGAACTACAGTGCAAGAATAAGGGGACAAGCCACTTGGAAATACGGCTTAACGGCCTGCAAGTCAGATGCTTTACCAGCTTGTAAGAATTTATTTTCAGCATGGCTGTGTGGGATGGATGAAGAAATAAAACCCAGAACAAACACGGGGTCGTCAGTGTTAAGACGTTTGTACTACCTGTCCCTGTCACCGAACCGCATCATCAAACAGAACTGAAAAACTCGAACAACAAAGAGTATGAATGGATGCTATGCAGATCAATTACTAAAAATCAAAAAGAGTAGAATCCCTTAAAATTAGATCACAATTGTTAACATAGGTATAATAACAAGATCAGGTACATAAGCTGTGCCTAGTTGAATGGCTTACAGCTTAAGTCTGTAAACGAACCGCTTTGCCTGGATAAATAAATGAATGCCTGCATTATGTGTCAGTGTCTGGATGTGGCACTAAGATGGAACGAAGAACATGTTCAGTCCCTATCAGAAGGAGCTTCAATAAGGCATACATTTAAATTTAATGAGCATCAAAACTAAAAACATAACCAGAATCTAATTTGCTAAGGTTAATCATTACTCAGCTGTTTACTGTTTTAGAGCCAGCCTATTGTGGAGTGTGTCTGAAAATGCTGCTGCTCTGTACAGTCAGTCTGTCAAAGTGACTATAAGTAGAAGCTCTTGCTTTGAGAGACTGTCAACGCCAGACAGCCCTCTTGCTAATGTCTTCCTCCGGGTGTAGGTAACAAAACACAATCACAATAACACATGCCAGAGTCAGGCCGTTCCACACCACGCTCCTGAGAAATGTCTGTCTGTTGCAAATGTTTGCTTTCTTTGAAGTTTCATTAAATCTATTTTGGCTTCATTGACGATTAGATTAGCTCTCACAGCAACCTCATTTTAAATACGCACACATTCACTTCACTTTTTGTTCATCCAAGTTGTGCTCCAGTCACCAGTTTTTTTAAAAGAACAATCTCAGGTTTCAGGTATAATAGCGGAGACACACCTCACATTTTGTGACAGTAACCTCAAAGAACCCTGACAATACAGAAGTAGAGCAGTTGGAAAAGGGAGGAACGGGACAAGTGGTGTGTTTATTTGTCTCTGTACGCAGAGAGCTGGATCTGGAATACAGAGCAGTGTGGTCCAAACCGAGCTAAACTTTGTCAAGCCCTGTCACAAAGGGTTTCACATTCCAAAACTGGGCTGTGTCAAATGAAATAAAAGAGTAAGTCAGGATTTCAGTGTGTGAGTAACTAAATATAGCAAAGAAACACAAAACATGAAGGCAAATGCAAACAGCCGAAAACAACATTGTGATAAAACTGTTAAAATCTTCATTCCTACTGAAATAATACATGTGGTATATATATATGTATATATATATATATAAGACCCATCTTTAAGACCCATTTATTATATTATTTATTATATTATTTTCCAATTATTAAAGTATTTTGAAAATAGTTTTAAGTATAAAAAAAACAGAGTCAGTAGAGTAAAAATAAAAGCTGCAACAGAGATCAAAAGGTAAAATAGTTACATACTCAGAGGTGCTCCAAAGAGTACAGTGTCCAAAGCTTTCAGCTGCAACTTCTGCACATGGCTGCGATCCAAAATCTTCAGAATAGTCAGTGTCAGAGTTGTGTTCTTTACAGCAAGCCTGAGAGAGAGCAGACATGTTCATTTTGCAGGAAGCAGGAAGACAAAACAAAGATATAATATATTTTGAGATGTTTAAAGTGATTCCATCACAAATCTTTAAACCCAACTATTCACTATTCAAGTAGTAAAAGTTATTATATACAACAATGGTGATCTAATAATTGAAACCTAATTAAACAGGTATTCGTTAATAACCAAAAATATCATACAATGGGGATATAAAGATGAACAAAATAAATTTTTATATTGCCTTTAATCTCACAATGCTTCATTTTTTTGTACTTTTTCTGAAAAAACAAAAAAACAAGAACAACAAAAAATTCAAAAGTTGTACTACTTTCAAGGATACGGAAGTTTTATTTGTTGCAATTTTTCACTTATTTGATGAGGTTTGCAGTATTTAAAATGAACACGAAGTTTCCCACCTTGGCATAGTACTGCCGTTGAAGGTCATTTTGCGAAATGCATCCACATACTGTGGCAGCTCCACGTAAGTGATGAGCCATTCCACCACCTCAGCCACCGTCCAGTTATAAACTGAGGGGACAGAAGAGTACAGTTACAATGCAAAATCAATAAAACACACACACACATAAAAAAACCACCCCGCTTGCTCTGTTTGACTTCTGTATTTCCTCTTTCAGCCTTTGGTATTTCTCCAGCTTCTTGTGATTCCTGATGCTACAGTCACTTGGGACTGCTACATCTATCACCACTGCTTTCTTATGTAACTTGTCGACCACCACAATGTCTGGTTGGTTAGCCATCACCTGTTTGTCAGTCTGGATCTGGAAGTCCCTCAGTCTTAGCCCTGCCATTTCCCCACACCCTTGGTGAAGTCCCCCACTTTGACTGCAGGATCTCAAGTCTGTACTTGGCTCAGATGTTCTCGTACACTTTTCCAGCCACTTGGTTATGACATTCCATGTATGCTTTGCCTGTCTGTATCCTACATACTGCTATTATGTGCTGGACTGTCTAATCTTTGCACAGCCTGAATCTTGGATCCTGTCTGGTGTGGTGGACCCCAGTCCTTACTGCTCTTGTGCTGAGGTCCTGTTTTGGGCTGCAATGATTTGCGCCTCTATGCTGTCCTTAAGTCCAGCCCTTTCTAGCCACTTGTAGGATGTGTTGATATCAGCCACTACTTCAAAAATCCATCCAGTAGTTTTAACAAAAACCTGCCAAACAGGCTGAGAAAAAGTACTACATGTCTTCTAATGTCTAAGTTGCTGATATAAGGTAAATGATTATTTATTAAGTTCACTTTTAACTCACAAGTAATTAATTTTAAATTTGATTCAAACCCTTATTCTGTGAAAGCAAACACTAACAACTTTGTCAAAGGTTGTCTTCACTTGATCAGATACCTTCACTGTTTAAAACCGAACATTAATACAATTATCAGTGAAATTGATGATTTAAACTTAAATTAGAAATCAATTTTGTATATACAGCTAGACACAAAACATAAGAGCAGTGTGCACCTTAATTCTGATAATCTATGACGTACTATGCAGAACATGCAATAGCATGCCCAATGTAATAACTAAGGTGACAAATATGCTCCCCAGCTCCAGGCCAAAAAAAAGGAAAAAAAAAAACCCAAGGGGCTGTGACTGTTACTATGTTGCTCTCCTAAACAGACGTCTCTGTTAGCTCAAAACCTCCAGAGCTTTGTCCAAAAACTGCAATGCAGGGTAAGTCAGCAGCACAAGCAAAAGATGAAGTCAAAGCATCCTGACGAAAGGGTGTGAGAATGAGTGCCAGATACAACACCACTCGTGAAAAGAGCTCTCTTAGTCAAACATGACAGACCAGCCACACGGACAATCAGGAGGAGATTGTGGATGTGAATTTTGTGCTGACAGGTTCAATGATGTCCACTCTGCCACTATCTGGAGCTGATAAGACTGCTCTTTGCCCAACATGGAATCTAATCAACTGCCTCCCTCTCTTTTGTCAGGAGTGAGTGCGTGTGTGTGTGTGTATGTGTGTGTGTCTGGGGGGGTTATGGGTGGGGTTGGTATGGGGTGAAACCAGCTGCCTCTTATTCAAATTGTCTTGGAAATGTTGCAACAAAAGCTAATGTCAGGTTACATAATGTCAGAAGGTGGTGATGGGGAATGTTGCATGTTAATGTAATCAATGGTTGCTAACATGCAACAAAATCTAATTCGGAAAAGAAAAAAAAACAAAAAACAGCTACACTGACTAAAAAAAAACATAAAAATAAAAAAAAATGCAGAAAGGTGCCTAGTATTAACAAAATACAATGTGCGTTTTTCACCTCTTAGAATGTTGCCGTTTAAAACAGAATGCATTTGATACTAAAAACAGAACAAAAATGGAGCGAGATGCTTGTTTGTGCAGGTTACCTTCAGAACTTTTCCAGGCGTTCCACAAGTCCTCCACACTGATGAACTGGTCATCGCCATGGAAGCTGTTGTGTTTGGCCTTGGGGTCGTGGTAGTTAAGGTCCTCCCGGAGGAACTGCAGATTAACAACAACATTTGTAACAAAAAGATAAACAGTCTTAAACAGTGTGAAACAAACAGATAATGGTCCAATCTTATAAACTCTTTTCAGAACCGTGCGTTCTCTACTTTTAAAGAACACATTTTACAGCATACAGAATTTTAGTTGGCTTAATCTCACTGTTGCAGAATTCAAATTAATCAAAAGTGTTTTAGTATTTGTTCTTCTGAAATGAAAATAAACTGAGTCATATGAGCAAAAGATGATTAGATTACAAAAACAAAGATCATCGGAATAGGATTTGATTAAAATAAATTAAATGATACCTTATTCATCCCAAAAGAATAACATTTTTCTTTTAAAATACAAATACTAAATAAAAATACACAAGACACAAACCAAGCATAAATCAGCAGTGAAGTTGAAGTGTAGCAGTGAGAGAATTCTGGCTGAAATCTGCAGAGTTTGCCATAAATGGACTGGTTTTACACTTGAAACATGAACTGAAACTAATGCCATCACATTCAGCACAGGCAGGTAACTTAAGTAAACAACAGGAACTCACAGCTAACAGCTTCACATGAGTTACAAAGATACTCCTCAAGAAATGAACTGTGGGAAGAACATTCAGAAAGAAGTGGAAGAATGGGTTTGATAAGAACACTTTAAAGGTCATAAAATTGAGAAATATATTTCAAATGTGTGTATTTGCTTCACATACTGTAAAAGTAACAAATGTGTTTAGCGATCATAAATTCAAAATGGTAGTTTTGAATGTCTATTTAATAATCTGGAATAGGAAAGAACCTCCTCCTTACTACACCAACAGTCCGAGGCTAAAAAACAGGACATTATTTTTCAGAAGATACTTGCTTGTTTTGATGATAGTAATATAAATCTGTCCAGCAATTCAACTCAAAATCTCTCAGAAATGCTCATTATATGTTGCAAGAGTCAGAGCACATGATTCACATTATGCTACAGTCATCAAAACTCTGTCATGCCACATGGACAGAAGCTCTTCATCCTCTAAGACAGAACTACCATCAAGTCAGAAATGGTGAAATGGTCTATCGCAGGATGAAAGGATGAAAACAAGTTTGCACAGATTTCTGTAAGGATGCAAGCAAATGTAAAGCATGTCATAAAAACTACACATTTCCTGAATATACAGGAAACCTGTTTAGGTTTGTTCCTTCTTCCTAGTCGTGCTCAACATTCAGTCATTCATTTGTTCTCATTGTCTCAGTAACCTCGTGTAACAACATTACCATTTTCTACATCTCTGCAGACCAGGGATAATAGTTTCAGCATCGATAAAGACTCAAACATTCAATGCTTGTTGTAATTAGAAGTTATGCACAGGAAACTAGACTCATAACACGCCTCTGTATGTAAATGCTAATACACTGTTCTTGACATCCTGTAATGACATCAACTGAGGAGAAATTCCCCTTTTCATTTCCCTGAATGTGTCGCACTGATGTCTGTCACAGATATCCAACAAGTACTGCCACCACAATTTCCATATTTATTACTAGCTTTTACAATTATCTAAATAAAGAATATTTTTAGCTATTGTTTTTATTGAAATATGAGCCAGCTAAACAATATGTGTGACTGAAACTTCAATTATCAGCCTTCAAATAACGAATCTTTTAGGTTATTCCCTCAACTTTATACACCTATTTATAATTTGGATTGCAGGGTTTTTTGCTTTTTGTGAGGGCAAAATGCTTTGATGATTTAATATAATAATAATAATAATAATATAATTTAAATTTTTGTGTGGTAATTTTGATACACATTGGAAATATTTGTATTTTACATCATGTATTTTTATGCACTGTAAATATCATAAAAGCTGGTAGTTAACTTTAATCCACTTGATGTCCCCAGAAGTAATGTAGCCGTCAACTGTTGGTTAACTTAACCACACTAATGTCTGCCCACAATCTTGTTGGCCACACCACCCGCCCAACCACCAAACGATTTCTACACCACATCTGGCTCTTCCAGAAAACCAGAGAGATGCAGCTTACATAAAAAACAGTAAAAAGTCACAACGCCTTCTTTCTTGCCAGAACTGTGTAAGAAGATTTCCATATAAAATAGAAAGGCTGTTTGTACTGAAGGTGAAATACTGCCCTACTGAAATACATTTACTGGAAAGATTACCATGAAATAAATAATGTGACAAAGTTTAAGCTTATTGTTAAAATCCAAATAAACTTTTGGATTTGAAGTAAATATTTAACATATAATATATGTATTGTGCATTTCTGTTCAGTACAAAATTCTGATATATAATACTTTGCTGAACCCTAGTTTAGAGGGAAGTTCAACAATGCACATTAAACAGACTATGGCATTGTCTTTATGGTAATTGTGACATCTAAAAAACAGCAGAGAATTACGTATATGTGAACAGTTTAAGCCACACGTGTCAAACTCGAGGCCCGCGGGCCGGATCCGGCCCTCTGTAACATTTCATCCGGCCCCCAAGATAACGTTTAGACTTCATTAGGTCTGGCCCTCTAGTCTGGGACAGATCGAGTCTCTGATTCTTATTTTGCTTAAAAAAACTGAGCCTAATTAGTGAAGTTTTCTCTTGACAGCGACTTAGAAACCAACAATATATAGTTTTAATTTCTGTATGATCAGGTTTTTATTGATGGCTTTTCAAAAAAATCTGTTTTAACGTTTAAAAAATTCATTTAAAAGCTGAGTGAGGCGTAAGAAATGACTGCTAATGATGTGCTGTTTGAAGTTTGATCTATTTGTCTGTGTTCATTAAAGTATGTTTGCTCTAAATTCTGTATAATCTCTAACTGGGAAAAAGGTCATTGATATTTCTATATGGATGATTTGACATAATACATCTAAAACCAAGGTTAATTTATGTAATTTTTAATAAATCTTGATTGTGATTGTCCCTTGGCTAGGACCACATTTTTAATTTTGGCCCCCTTGTGTCTCTGGGTTTGACACCCCTGGTTTAAGCTGTAATGCTGTGAATCCATTAAATGTAAGTGTATAGTGGAGAAAAAGGAGCCCTCTCTAGACTCCATGAAAACAACATGCAACATAAATGACAAATACAACCAGTCTTAATGTGCATGTAGTTAATCATTCATCCAAAACATCAGCAAAAAGTGCAGTGGACAGGAGAAATCCTTCAGACGCTAAGGCTGAGTTAAGAACAACGACTACAACTGTCTGACCAACTTAGCAGCAAATATTACAAGACACATCACAGACGATTACAGTAATGAGATTTTACATCCCGTCAACAAAGCATCAGCTCATGTTGATGAATTATTTTTCATGGTACTTACGCCATCTGTCTCTGCCACATCTACATTGCCGTTTGCGTCATCGTCCATCTGCTTATGGATGCTACGTATAGCCTCGAAACTGAGGATGGCATTCTCATCCTTGCATTGCGGCTCATCAAAACGACATAAATCTGAAACGGAAGACGGAAACATATCAAAACATTATTTAAAAAAAAAGATTAAAGTAAAAGACTAAAATCATGTTAACATTTCAAATTTATACAATCACATTATTCCACCATTTTTGTTCAGATGGATTAGAATAAGCAACATATGTGCAAATTCACCAAGTCTTAATAAACTTAGTTTATTTTTTGTAGCTCATTAAAACTACTTTGTGCTCAGACAAGGAATTCTATTATACCACAGATATTCATGGGTTCTATTTCTTTATTTTTTATTTTTGCACAGATGCCTGAAAAGTTTCCTGTGCAGATTCCCTCACTAAATTATACTTTACTGCCGAAACAACTGAATTGCGAAACTCCTTGGGTGCAGAGAAAGCAATGTTTAGATAAGGCATTTCACTCAAAGTCCTTGTGTTACCAAGAAGCTAAGGATTGTCTGAATGTATCTGTCAGAAATATAACTAAAAACTGACAGATTACTGTGCATACTTATAACACGTCAGGTCTGAGGCTGAATTAGTCTTTAATCATTGTGAAATATGTATAAATTCATCATTAACATAACAGGACAGAACAGTGGTTGCTAACTGATTAAATTTGCTGTCATTCTGAATAAAAATGGATGTTTATTTTGCCACATTTTTATTTATGCTTGTGTGCTTTTTTTAAACCTGGCATTATGTAAAAGTATTTGTCACAGGCTTTGGTAATTATGTGTTTTGAAGTGCATTCTTTAGCTTTTATTTAATCAATCTGCCAGGGACTAAATGTGAAAATGGCCTTTATAGCTACAGCTGGTACATTTACTTAATGGACTAAAGAACCCGTGGGAATTAATATGTGCAAACCAACAAACATTTATAGTTAAGGCATGAAAAACAACCTATTGCCAAATGATAAAAAGCCTTGCAAACATTAAAAACTTATTTTGCCAGAGCTTCTCAGTAATATTTACAGATTATTCGGAAACATATCATTTTATGATGCGCCTTTCTGCACATTTTGTTTTTTCTACTGTACTTCCTGAGAGATTGCAATCCTCTGCCGGTCAGAGATGAAGATTAAAAGAAGAAACATTTTTGCACGTACTACAAAACTGTCATGTCCAATGGTATTGCATTACACTTGTCACTTCACTGTATTTTAAATAATTTAAAGTTTCAGTTCAAAGCAGTGTAGTTTAAGTGAATTCATAAAACCAGTGCTGTTCATGTTGTCTTCTGTTTAACCTTTTATCTCGCAGCATCCACACCCTTTTAGACTTTTTTAAAATCTCATAGATGGTTTTCACAAGTAATTAAAGCTACATAGGAACTGTAGCTTTAAAAGGAAAATGAAGTTTAGGGTTAATAATAATCAGGGTGGCCTTGCTATAAAAATATTAATACTATACTGTATTTTAATGGTTGGTTTTAACAACAACCAGACACTACTGTAAAAATATTTTTTCACAATGTTGCCGTTGTATTGAATCGGGTGCCTGATTCTATTAGGTATAATTTGGATTGTTAATGCATCAGTTTATAGCTTGGACCTAAAAAGTGACAATTTCTGTTTTCTGTTACAGCATCAGACTTGCAGCAATCTGCAGTAGCGTTGTACAAATAAAATCTTACTTCCCCCTTCGTAAATGGTGGAGCCAAGGTCCACAAATTTCCCAATATATTTTTTATTTTTAACAGTCCCCCACAATTTTATGTAAACTGAAAGAACTTCATTTGCCTTATTTATATCCTAATCATCCCTTCCAATGATCAACTCATTACCAAGCTATGGTTTTGTTACTCCTGGAACAAGTTGTTTTGACAAGCAGGCTTAATGTTTAGAAAGAAAAGAACAGTATAATGTACCTCTGATTATTCTCTGTTCCTGTTTGTTTCCATCAATGCATGCAGCTGGAAAAGTGTGCAGCTAGTAAATTTAATGAAACCACTAAACCAGAACATAGGACTGAACTTCCGTTTAATGAAAAAAAAAAAAGTTAATTTTTGAGCCACAGCATGCAAGCTTTTTACTCTTAGAAAACTTGCAAAGCCACATTCCACAAAGGAAGTGACTCTCACCGTGTTTAACAAAGTACGAAAGTCAGTGAAAAAAGTTACCACCTGCAGCACTCTCATTCTCTCAACCTGGCTCTTTCTCTCATTTGGCTTGCAAACCTCCAGAGACGCAAGATAAGATATTTACATACCAGTCCGCCTGGCTTTTTGTGAGAGCTCATGTTGCATAAGCTATTCTGTGTGCCTGTATGAAGAACACACTCCGTGACTCTGCCACCGCGTAACAGCAACAGTTACTATCGTGCATCAGCGTTCAGGAAACCAGTCGAGCTATGAGCAAAAATAAATCATTTTTGACTGAGGCCTGTCACGATTACTGGCGGGAATAAATTTGTTTGCAGTGCATTTCAACTTGTCTGTGAATCATTTAGACAAAGTCTCAGCAGTTTTTACTCTAACACACTGTTCAGCAATATTTAGCATCTTAATGACTTAGTGGTAGTGTTTTTGCAGTTTTGTAAATAACGTTAAATTGTATAATTCCAAATCCATTAGCTAACAGCATCTATTGTTGTAGTGAACAGAATTATTTTTTAGTAACAGAGCCGTTTTACAGACCCAGATTCAAAGTAGGTCATGAGTGTGGCTAATGGTTTATACCTGACAGATACAACCACTATTGTCATTCACATAAAGCTGATTTATAAACTCAAACATAAAAAAGACAAAAACTGCAAAAAAGTTAGGAAGTTACTACCTCACAATGCAGAACTCCAAAAGTTAAACACCAATTCATAAACGACAAACTGCAAATACTGTGCAGGAACTTCAGTAGTTCAATTAATTTATGAATAAGTAAACAGTTCAGCATCTTGAGCATTACCAGCATATCCAGTGGCTTCCAAAACTCACTGTCATTTGGGCTGATAAACATTATCTCAATTACCTTCAGTTTGACTAGGTGGCTTGCTCTAAGTTGGAGGACGGGGCTTAAAAGCAAATGGCAGCCGTACTATTCTCAGCATGGCCACATTTAGTGTCTGGACAATCATAAAGATGTGGCATGAGCTGTAATACTTTATCAATCCATCTATATTGTGTGTGTGTGTCAATTTATTTTTACTGGACAAAATAAACAAAATGCTCCAAAAGATTAATGCCAAGGCTGATTACTCACCTGACATACCATTGTCATTGATCTGACTGTCTTGTGCAGGAGAACTTTGTTTTTCAGTCACACTTTCCCCAATGAGGCAAAAACAAAATATCCACAAGGTCACAGATTTTTGAAGCTCCATGCCTGCTGTATGCTGAAAAGAAGATTCTTACGTTAATTGTGACATTTCTAGCACAACAAATTTGCAGTGGTTCACTTCATATTTATAATTCAAATACACTCACCCACATTAACTTGGTATGTTAGTAGATATAAAGTGCTTTTTTTAAGGAGAGGAAACTGCACCTGTGATCTAGTATTTTAATGATATTGACATTGGTTGATTGTTTTATAATATGGACTCTCATATAATATTATAAACATTAACAAATTGCTCAGCAGTATTCGGATATGATCAAAAGTTGCATTATATAAGATAATATAAGCCTTTCTATCAAACATATTAAAAATTTATATTTGTTTCCCCACTTTTTCAGATGGCAGTTTACACACTAGTCTCACATACCAGAGTTTGATCGGTTTCATGACGTGTATTTTAATAATGGCATGTTTGGAATCATGTTTGGAAATACTTGCGCTGGTAAAGAGCGAAAGCTAATTTTGCTGAGGCGGAAAGCTGTCCTCAGACAACACGATCTAACAGGTGACAGAACTTGATGCTGCACCGAGGAAGAAAAAGGAAAAAGATTTCTCAAGTGTGTCTACTCTTCCTGAATGAACCGCAGCAACGTGAGTGTCGTTAGCTTGCGAAACGTAATGCCTGGCTTTAGCTCGTAAGCCTTTTAACTCTTACTTTCTCTGTACAGTTGCGTGTTAATGTTCTGAACCACAGCGAGCACGAAACGCCCGGTTAAGTGGATAAATAATATGCCCACAAAAAAATAAATAATAATAATAAAAATAAACATTAGCCTGGTTCATACGTCTCATGATCGGATCTCTGACAAGCCTCGACAAGCTAGCAAGCTACAGCTAGGCTGAATAAAAATAATAGAGTAACTTCCAACAAAAAGGATATTGGAAAACTAAAAATGCCTGAAAATAAATGTGTTTATTTAACTGTTTTTCATCGTGGTCGGCATCTATTTTTTAAAACAAGCACATTATCCACCCCTGACATTTAGCTAACCACGTAGAGTTTCAGCTAGGCTAACTGGCACTACTACAACAATTTTGTCAAACAAAAATGAGTACATGAATAAAAGTTACCTGTCATATATTAGAGCCGGCTTATCTGTAGTTTCAGCTCTGTATCAACATTGCAGAAGGTGTCTGGTCCCGCGAAGTTGAAGTACAGCGAACTCCACCTCCACTCTGAAGTCTCAGCTCTCAGCCGACCCAGAGACTGAACCGAAAAAGCCGCAGCGAGCTTGTCTTGCTCTACAAAATGTTCACAAGTCATCGCTGGCAAACCTCGCCCCCTAACGGCTGGAAAATGTACTGCACGTCACGCTGAACGCCGGAAGTGAGACACCTGGTGGAGATATAGAGCAATTACAGGCTTCAAACAAAAGACAAACTGTATTCCAGGGGTTTTCAAAGTCTAACCTTAAATAAGGCCCTAACCTTGAATAGTTTGCAATAGATAAATAAACAAATAAATAAATAAATAAATAAATAAATAAATAAATAAATAAATAGAATTAAAGCCAACAATGTTGTTCTACATAAAATTTTTGAATCTTGTTAGGATCATCACACATGTTTTTTAATTACATGGTGAGCGGAAATATACAGTGATACATCTGAAACCCAAAATGTACTATTTAATGTATCCAAACAATTAAATGGTATGGGTCTGTCTTATCTGTTTCTATTTGTGTGTGTGTGTGTGTGTGTGTGTGTGAAAAAAACAGCAGGTTTCTTCCAAAAGTCCTAAATCTTTAGCCACATTGCATGGTTTGAATGTTCAAAATAATAATAAACCTTATGAAAATGTTTACTTACCTTTGTTTACTCATCTCCTCTGAAACCAAGCTGTTTGTTGTTGTTGTTATAAAACAGCTATTTATATTTTTTAAAGAAACTTTAAAGGACATTATTGTGTAAATGATACTAACTTAAAAATAACAAAGTCACATTTTCAGTAAAATCTGACAAATCAAGTTTGTTTATGACTAACATTTACATTGAATTTTCTAAATTAAGTACACTAAATGTTGTTGGAATCATTCCATTAAGGTATTATCATGGATTTTATATTGTCTTGCACTACTATTCAAACAACAGAAGAGATTTTTCTTTTACATACTTAGTATAATAGACTTAGTAGCTTCTTTGAAAGGTCTTACTGCACATGTATGGATGAATTATAAGCATGTATATAATACATTTATTTGGACATGATTTACAATTACAAATTTGGGATTTCTCTAGAAAGATATTACCTGTATTTGACTACATAAGCATGCCTGAAACACTTTCTTGTTCTTGTAGACTTCTTAACTATCACATATTCTTCAAAGATAAAGAATAATCCAAGTTTAATAACTTGAATAAAAACTTATTTGAAACCTATGTTCATAAAAAAAACAGCATCAAGTCAGAGATGGTAACAGTGTGTGATCATTTTATTTATATATCATTGCACCTCTTGGTGGTGAATGATGCACAACATGGTGTCAGAAGCCAGTGTTTCTGACCTGGCAGTATTTGCAACTCATGAAAATGTTGAAACTCTACCAAGTAATACCCAACACTCTACATTTCAAAGTCAAAATCAAGCAATAACTTTTTTCTTTAATCCGACACACATATTATATGACCACATATTAGTTGTACAATGTACAAAATTTGACATTTTACATCACATAAAATCTGTGTGTTTGTGAAGGCATCTGTTAACAAAATACCGAGGCAAAAATTGTACTTCCAGATATCACATGTACAGGATGTGTAACTCATGTCTGTACTACATCAACACCCTCCAAAAGCACTTCAGAATTGTCATCATGGGAATATGTGGAAAAGGCCATCCCAATCTTCTTGAACCGGATCGTTGTTGTTATCATCCGAGGGTTCAGTGGTTGCACCTTCAGTACTTAGTCCTTGAGATTCTAGTCAGAAGTCTTTATCCTCAGAGGATGAAATGATCACAATCTCCCGGCTCTTAAAATCCCACACAGCTGTCAGATGGAAAGCCATGTTGGAGAAGACCACAAGGTACTCAAACAGGGCAAAAAATGTGTAACCTGTCGACAGAGGAAACAAATATGAAACACACATGCTTTGCATTTTTGTGGCGTCAGTTTTTACAAATAATTTGCATCACCCGCCACTGAAAGGTGAAGACGGACAATAATTTTTCAATTTCTAGTTGGTTGAACAGCCAACTGACCTTAGAAAATACAACATTTGCTACAATTTGGTACATTTGTTACATATACTGAGCTAAAATATGGTGAAGTAGTAGCTGAGACTAATTCACAACAAATACTCTGAGCATATCTTGCAATATTGCATGAAATTTTGCATAACATTATTATCAACGCTCAACCAAAACAGCTACATTTCTCGACATCAGTCCTTGAATCCTTAGTCCTGAAAGGCATGAAAGGTAGCGGGTGATATGCATCCTCTCAAGGGATACTAGGTCTTCAGTACTTATGATATGTTTTGCATCATGTTGTATACACTTTGAATGTTCATAGGCCTTACAAAACATAAACTCATGTTCTACTTACTTCCTGATTCACAGTACATGTTGTGTTTCCAATAAAAGAATCCAGCAAAAATGCAGAAGCACACATTGAGAAGTAAGAAACGCACCTTCCAGTGATGAGACTTGGCATCCTTTAGGGGAGAGATTACAGAAAGAAAGAAAAACACTGAAATGGTACACATGCCATGACGTAAATGTCAGTAATATTTTTCTTTTTAATGAAATATTTCTCACCTCGGGACTTATGGAAAACTTTTTAATAGACTTCCACAGACGACATGTAATCAGCATGTAGATCAGAGAACTCACAATGAACAGGACAAAACCCTCCTTATGCACAACTAGACAAAAAGAGGGGAAATCTGTTCAGTGATAATTTGGTGTCAAATAATTCAAAAGCATTTTACAGTAGCAACACTGTTTGACATTTATACTTAAAATGATTGGGTTTTTTTTCCTCAGATTGGATATATTGATTTTAAATGAAAAAAACTATTTGCAACCAAATAATATGTTTTCTATTTGGTATCTAAATGGCTGAAACACTCCAAAATACTTTGGGAAAATGAGAGTTTTTATGAAGAGATGAATGCATACTCACAGTACGTCTCTGTGGATGACACATATGTGAGTAGCAGGAGGCCAAGGTTCTCAGAAACAGAGAAAGCCAGGCTCAGGCAGCTGAGTGGACTCTCGGGGACCCTGGCAGCAAAGCGGGTCTTGTAAAATCTGAAGTAGGTAAAGGCCACCAGAAGCCTCGGCGCAGAGTGCAGCCCGATGCAGAACCGCCAAATGTAGCATTCAGGACTCAGGCTTATTGAGGCACTAATAGATGGCAGATAATTAGGAACCTGAAAACACAAAATGAAGATTTGGTTTTGTTTCAAATATTATTACACATCCAAATGCAGACAAATTGGTTTGTCCCCATTTTTTGAAGAAAGAAAAACTCTGCAACTATCACTTAAATAAACTAAAACTGACTAAAATAATATCAATAAAAAACATTCTTAAAATTAACTAATTAAATCAAGCCTTTGCTTTTGAATTGGGGTTTAACATAATTATTAAAAGTAAAAGAAAAAAAAACCTAATAAATTGACCTTGACAAGAAGGATAGTACCCTTAACTTAATTGAGGCAATCAAAAGGTTGTGCAACAATTCTTGGAATATTATAAGCATTACCTGACAATGAGTTCCAGTAGCATCATCAAAATGAAAAAGAGAGGATATGGAGACACAAGTTATTAGTCCAAGCAGTGGCAGGCACACAGTTCCCAGAACACAAGAGGCAAATGATATCCTGATGACCAGGGGCTTCTCATGCCCCAAAATATTTGAGCCTTGTAGCATCTTTCTCTGCAAAAATGAAAATGTATGATTTAAAAAAAACTTCAATCTTCACTTGACCACATAGAAAATAATGCATGCCACAACTGCAGGCTAAAATATCAATACATGCAGCTAAACAGTAAATATTAGCTTCTTTTATTCATATTTTATAATAATTTCTTTCTATTTGGTTTAGCCATGCATGCATTAAACACGTGAGCTCTGAAACCAACCTACCTCCTCTTGGTTTATTGTTTAGCCAGTAATTGACGTCAATTAAATGCGTTGATTTGACAACAAAAACGATGTAAAAACAACATCGTGAGGCGAGATGGGCCTGAACGTGACAGTTCCCATCATGGCAGTGAAAGGAGACAGGAGCATCATCCAGACACGTTAAATCCTTTCTTTTTTTTTTTTGCTCAAATTTCCATCGCTTCAGTCAGATGCTCCTAGCATATGATAGCAGGCCTGAGGAGGATGCTTCATTCCTCTTTGTGAGGGCGAGGAGAAAAAAAAAGAAAAGAAAAAGAGGAGTGGGTGGTGAGCAACGGCTTCCGGAGCAGTGAGGAAAGCTCAATCCGTTCAGAGGGGAAGCCTGTCAAAATAATACACATAATATGTCCAAAATCTAAAATTAATTATGCGAAAACGAGACTGCAAAAATACGGCCGGAGAAGCTGCGGCTGCTCTCCGTGGTGCTGAAAACGGAGAACAATTTATATATTCATTTCCCACTTTTTTTGTTTGTTCATTCGTGTTTGGAGCAATAATCTTTAAAATAAATAAATAAAATACAAATTCCATCATTATGATGCAGCCTAACATAGACCAGATAATTATCTGTTTCAAAGTAAGAATCTGTGCCCCCTTTAACTGTATAATAAAAAGAACAAACATCTTGAAGATCACAGGAATATTCAGCCATGATGAGGAGTCTTTCTAACCTGAAACACCTTCATGTTGTTTGTTCTCTGTTCACGTGTATCTGTTTTGAGGTTGACTTGAAGACGATGCGGAGATCCGCTTTCCCTGCTAGTGTGCGCGCTCCCGAGACAGGAGGCACAATTTTGAGGGGATACCTACCTTGGCTCAACACCTGATTATGTCACGTGATGGCGCGCGTGTTTGGGATTTACATGTGATGGAATCTGAAGTCTGCCAGTCAGCCTCCTCATTTTGTGCACAGAGAGAGAGGACAGGCTTTACTGCAGAATTTATTATTATTCCTATTACTATTCTTCTTATTATTATTATTATTATTACTATTTTTTACAACAGTTCAGGTTAAATGCCCTTTGGATCCAGATGTTTTGCTTCAACAAAATGAAAAGCTGTAGAATCCAAACCTTATTGCGATTATTCCTTTTCTTCTGCGCAGTACCAAGTAAGTTTCTGTACAGTTTTTTTTTAGTACAAGGGCTTGAACTAAAAAATACAAGTTATAACTATACACCATTTATCCCATCCTCAGATAGCTTTGTGTCCTGTTTTTAGAATGGAAATAATTATTAAAAAAAGAACCAAAAAATCACTTTAATCCCCAGCATCAACACTAAATATTTAGAAATTTTATATTGTATTTTAGGTCTCAACTCAAACCATCATTGATGTTTTTTTCATCATATAGAGTATTTATTGTCATATTTCCTCTTCCATGTCAGCAGTCGCTGAAATTGTGGCAAGTTGTAGAAGGATTTATTCTCATAATCCTGTGGACATTTCTATTTGGGTCAGAGGTTTTATTCAAACCACATAACATCTGCTCTGCCCAAATCCACAGGCCAAAATAGCAACGATTTGCTCATATAAAGGTGTTTGTTTGTCTTTTTAATAAGAAATGTGGATGTTCTATGTAATTATCCCATTTCAGAATAAGTCCATCACTGAATCTGGATGTTTATTCTCTTTGTGTAGGGTCATTTTGATGTTCGCGCTTTTATTTTGTGGTTAAGCAGATGATCTGGCTGCTTGCACAGAGATTTGACTGGTCTGATTTGACAGAAAGGCATTCTAACCTGGCTTTGCTCACTCCCACCATCTGTCATGGATTCAAATTTTGTGTCATGTCTCCCTCTTCCTCCCCAGCCCTATGGCATCCTTAAAACAGGCTTTGCTATCCAAAACATTCACTGGTCGAAAAAAATTACAGAACAATCATAACACTGTGAATGAATTATTTAATGCAGTATTTGATTGACCAAATTATTGAATTATTTCATAACTGAATCCAAAAGAATATTTTAGGTCTGTAGGTCATGATCATTATATCATATTGTGTTATCTGAGGAACATTCATACATGTGGATTTAAAAAGGTCATGGCCAGGTTGATAGCATGTTCCGTTTAGAGTAACTTATGTCACTATCTGGGACACTGTCCACAAAGCCATCTTGGACCTCATGTGTTTAACTGGGTTTAGATCACAAGCTTCACAATGAAATAAATATCTCTTATTATATTATTTTTGTATTGTTTCTGTCTCACCATCTTAGTCAATCAGTGTGCTCATTCAAAATATGCTCAGAAGCTCCTGGCTGATTTAATGACCAACTACACGAGTGCACTGAGGCCCGTGGAGGACACAAACACCATCCTGAATGTGACTCTGCAGGTTACACTGTCACATATTATCGACATGGTAAAACATCGCACGCATCAACCCAAGACTCTACAATAACTACTTCTGCATATGAAACCATATTACATTTACATGCTATGTTGTGTGTCCTGTCATCTACTGTTGTCATTATCTTGTTTTTCTTTCATTTTATTATTTTTTTACAGGATGAGCGAAATCAAATCTTAACTGCATATTTGTGGATAAGGCAGGTGTGGTTTGATGCACACCTTAAATGGAAAAAAGAGGATTATGATGGCCTTGATACCATCCGTATACCTGGTAGTAATGTATGGAGACCTGACATAGTCCTATATAACAGGTAGGTCAGAATTATTTTGGGTTCATTATTCAGTTACTGTCCCTGGTGGCCTCCCTTTATCAGTAAAGATCAAAAGGTGAACACTGAGTGAAGCCATTATTTCTAATGACGTAATGAAAATGAAAATAAGATATCTACATTGTCAGATTTGCACCTGTTTGTGAGCAAAAAGGTACAAAAAGGTGCTACTACTTTCAAGGATATTATATTGATACTGACACTTTAACCCTCCTGAAGCCCTGAAAAGAGAGAGAGATAGGTAGAGAACTCCTTGTAACTTTGGCGCAATTTGACCTGAAGGCCACAAGAGGGTTAAAAAATTTGCATTGGCAAAGCACATGCACACAGAAAAAAACATATAAAAGGCAAAAAATATGCTGAGAAAAGGGTACAATTCTCTAAAGTGAGTTGACTCTTTTTAGTTGACGCTCTTGAATTATCAAGTTTCTTGTTTTTTTTAACCACTGCTGTATAAATATTCTTTAGTGAAACTGTTTGTTGAGTACATATAAATCCTGTTGGTTTAACTTTTCCAAACAAATTGTCTTTGTTTTTCAGCGCAGACAATCAGTTTACTGGCCCCATGGACACCAATGTGGTGATCCAACACGACGGTCAGGTGATGTGGGACTCCCCGGCCATCACCAAGAGTTCGTGCAGAGTGGATGTGTCTTTCTTCCCCTTTGATGGTCAGCAGTGCAGGTTCACTTACGGGTCTTGGACCTACAACGGCAACCAGCTTGACATCCAGAATGCCATGGAAAGTGCCGACCTGGCTGACCTGGTGGAAAACGTGGAGTGGGAGGTGCTCGGTATGCCAGCCAAGAGGAACATTATTCTGTATGGCTGCTGTGCTGACCCGTACCCAGATGTGACCTACACACTGAAACTCAAAAGAAGAGCTTCCTTCTATGTTTTCAACCTTCTCATCCCTTGTGTGATGATCTCTTTTCTGGCTCCACTTGGCTTCTACCTGCCAGCTGATTCAGGAGAAAAAGTTTCTTTAGGTGTCACTGTGATGCTGGCACTCACTGTCTTTCAGTTGTTGGTTGCAGAGATCATGCCACCTTCTGAGAATGTACCACTTATTGGTGAGGATGATGGACTAAGGTTAAGTTAGCATGTTAACAACATGTTATTATATGCAAATCTGTGTGCTGAATTTCTTGTCTTATGTATTTCCACAGGAAAATATTACATTGCAACAATGACTATGATCACAGCGTCCACTGCTATGACCATCTTCATCATGAACATTCACCACTGTGGCCCAGATGCCAAGCCTGTTCCGAAATGGGCCAAAACCTTCATTCTGCAGTACATGGCCAGGATGTTCTTTGTATATGAAGTTGGGGAGAACTGCATGTCAGCACAGATGGAGAAACAAGAATGCCCTCTTGAAAAGAACACCAACTGCACCATGAATGGTCAGGCAGGATCAGGTAGAGAGGACTTCAAAATGTGTGAATGTGGTCAAGAAACAACGGACCCGGTCACCACAGAGGAGAGAGAGGACATGGGTCAAATAATGAGTTTGAAAGACTCAGTTGGAAGAAACCCGACCAACCACTGCAGCACTTGGAACAATGGTACTTTTATAAGCATGGACTGTGAGGATTCAAGGAGTCTAAAGAAATGCAGGAAGGGAGGGGTAAGTGAAGATGAGATGAAAGATGGAGATATTTTCTGCAGCATTCACAGCAATGAGGGGCCACTGTTGCGGAACATCGAGTACATCGCTAACTGTTACAGAGATCAGAGGGCCACACAGAGAAAAACTGGGGAGTGGAAGAAAGTAGCCAAAGTGTTGGACAGATTTTTCATGTGGATGTTTTTCATAATGGTGTTTTTCATGAGCCTTCTGATCATGGGCAAAGTCATCTAACTGCACAACAAATTAGACAGTCCCAATAAAAAGTAGCAAAGTCATTATCATCGCAGGATGCAAATATTTGTAACATTTAGATTTCAGCCTTCTGAAGCTGCTATGTGCAATGACTTGAAGATCTTTCACTCACTTGTTTATATTTTTTACATCCAGGTTTGCACCAAATTGTGTAAAAATTATTGTCTTCCATGAAAGATTAAGTCTGTTAGCAAAGCATAAATAAAGACTTGAATCTGTACCAGCAGGAATGGGTTTGAACTAAGTGTACAATTTATTGGAATGTGTACAAATTGTGCTAATGTATTATTCAGACCACTGAACTTAAATTATCCAGATCCCTATACGCATCCAGATCCCTAAGAACAAAGCTTTTTAAAGTATTATAGCAAAGCAAGTTACCTTTTTCTTCATCTAGAAATATATTAGACTTAACCTGAAAGCTTCAGGTTAATTGAGGAAACTGTGATACAATAAAGCATGCAGACAAAATAAGTCTAATCCATATTTAATCAGGAGTTATTACTAAATAGAATCAAATTAATACCAAAAAAGGCAGAAAAGATTTTAGAAGTCATGAAAATTTAATGTATTTCTGAGCTGTTTTATGAGACACAGAGCTTTAACAATTAAATAGAATAAACATGCTAACAACAGGCCATAAACAAGAAATTCCTGTCATTTTACAATGTTTTAAAAGCATAAAACATACAGTATTTTGTAAATAAAAAAAATTGAGGTTATATAGTCCAGAACCATAAAATAAACACAGTCCAATAATATTAACAAAGTACATCACATACACAGTATTGTTGTACACAGGTGATAAATATAACTGACAACTTTTTTATGTTACATCATCAGCTTTAAATGAATAAGCACCAGAACAAAATGAATACACTCTAACTTTATGTTTACTGACATGTTTTGTTTGTAGTTAAAATGTTATTTGCAACAAAAGAAATATTTGACCATTTGTTCTTTTTTGAGATGTTAGATTGGTGTTAAGCTTGACTGTAAAGTTTAGTGTGGAGCTCATCAGGTCACAATATCCTTATACTTCATATAATAATAACCTTCTGCACAATGCTTTACAAGACAATGAACTAAAGCTAAAGTGATAATAAAAAAACTAGTTTTGCTATAATTTGCATTTATGTACAAAAGTATACTTACAGATGCTTTAAATCAGATGTAGTAAGTTTATTATTTAAAACAGTCCTTTTTCAAGTCAGACGAACAAGAAATACTAGGTTGGGATCAATTGTTTTCTCTGCAGTACTTCAGCTATTTTAACCCGTAAAGATCTTGTTTGCAACCCATAAATAACAGGATTTAAATTGGCTGGAACAACATGAAATAAAATGTACGCAATCTTTCTCAAATTGGGGTAGTCTGGGAACCGATGCAGTATAATTGTTAAAAACCCAGACCAGAGCATAATAAGATAAAGGACAAGGTGGCTTGCACAAGTCTGAAGTGCTCTGTTATTCAACTCTTTGTTTTTCTTTATCCAACAGATGAGAGCTATTCTCATGTAGGTGATAAATATGCCTCCCATTGAACAAGTAAACAGTAGCACAGTGAAAAAGAGTCCATAGATGTTATTGATAAAGACATTCTCACATGAAAGTTTGAACAAGGAGGCATTGTCACAGTAAGCGTTTTGGATAACTGATCTACAACGGGACAGCCTCACTGTTAGACCTATGAGCACAGACACAAGCACTAAAGACACCCCCCACGCTACTGCAGACAGCCCCACAACAGTCCTGTTAGTCATTATTGAGCTGTACCTCAGAGGGTGACATATTGCCACATATCTGTCTATCGCCATGATGATGAGAATCATGTGGGATGCTGATCCAAATGTGTGGCTGTGAAAAGCTTGAACCACACACTGGCTGTAGGTGATGAATCGTTTCGTTGAAAGAACGTGAGCCATCAGCTGAGGCAGCAGGACTGTGTTACCAATCACATCATTGACAGAAAGGTTACAAAAGAGAAAGTACATTGGTTGGTGCAAACTCTTCTCCATGATGATGAGCGCGAGAACACCAATGTTGGAAAAGAGCAGAGACAAGTAAACAAACAGAAGTAAGAAAAACAGAGGGTATGTGAACTCTGGAGATATATCAAACCCTTGGATCTCGAGCATATCAGATGACATTGAAGCATTTTTCTCCATCTTGTTTCATTTGGTAGAAAATCTAAAAAAAAAAAAAAAAAATGTTAATGTAAGGTCTATAATGCTTTGTAAGTTCAGTAAAAAGTTTAAATTTGAAAACAAGATAGTTGTAATAGTTGCATTATTTTCAATCAAAATTCCTGCTTACCTCTCATCTGAACATACTACTATGATTAATCAACAAAACCTACAACCTGCCACTATCACAACACAACCATATATGTTATTGTAAAGACCCTCCTGGTGGAGGGAGGAAACCCAAGTTTGGAGTTAGAGCTTTTTTTTTTTCCAGAGTCCCACGTGAATAAGTTTTGATTTTTTTAGAACTATAGTTGTTTGTGGGATATTTTAGCCACATGCCAAAAAAGTTAGGACAGTAACACTGGATGAAAAAACAAACAAAAAAAAACCTGATTTCATGAAGTATTTGTTTACTGTTTTAATTTTATAACAAATTACTTATAAAATGGGACAAATGCAAAATGCATTTCACAGCATTAGTTGCACATTATTGAATGCATGTGAGAAAAACCTTGACCTGGAACCTGAACTATTGTTTTGTTCAGTGAAAAGGCAATATTGGCAATTGATGGGCTGCTGGTCAAAAAGGTGATGACTGTCATTACCTGATGTGAGTCATTGCCTAAAAAGTCACAGATGTGCAAGCACATCAGATGATATAACTTTTTATAGCCATTGCTGCAGCTTTAGTCAGCTGAGGAGAAAGCCCACCATCAGGTGACATCAAACTGTGTAACATGTAGCAAGTAAGGCAACTCTAGAAATATAAAGATATTTGGTTAAATAAAACTATTTATGGTAGTAATACAGAAATAGCTCACCACACAGACATGTACACTCACACACTATGCCAATATTCAGGCCTACAACTGTGACAAATTCAAAAAAATGTACAGCAAACTGCCTAAAACTGCTTCTGAACTCCTCAGCTCTATCTTAAATTACAAACACAGTATAACATACACAATTGGTGCATATTTATTAGTGAAATAACCTAAAACTGAATGTTTAGTTTGGTATTTTTTAATCTAAATATCAAATGAATTAAAACTCTGGAAAGAAAGATCCAATGCAGCTGATTCATGTCAGGGAACATTATGAGGAAAGACTACAGAAATCAGTAAGAGAATTACAAGACGTTTGAACATGTCCGTTTCTCTGGGGTGAATTAATTGTTTTGTCCTAATGTCCCAACCTGTTCTGTCTGAATGGAGCAGCTCTTTGTCCCCAGTGATCTGTTGTGACCACTTCAGTGCTCAGTTTCAATTATTGTTTTATTCTGCTGGGACAAACAGACATGGAAAGCCTGAAAAAGACAGTTTTCTGAGTATTTTATGTAAATATTAAAATATTACATGAATTCACAGCTGATAACTTCCAAAACCATTACAGTTAAATCTAAGGATAAACAGATCTGATGCAAACACTGTAGTAATTCAGGCTATGGTTAGCTTAAATTTGAAACATTTTACTCAGTGGTATATTTTAGAGGAAGTTTTACAAGTTTTTATGTTGAATGAAACTTCATATAACCTGTAAACGACTGACTTGTGTGTCATTTCCCACGAGTGTTGCTCCTTATTAGCAAACAACGTTTATTTTTTGTTGGAAGGTTCACGATGTGTCCAGGGATTAATTAAAACGTAAGACAGTTAATAACCATTATTTAATCATATCTCAAAGGATCTCATTAATAAATGTTTTGACAAAGTAACGAGACATCCAGCTGATGTAATTCTTCCTTAAGAAGTGTATCCAGTTGACAAATAGTTTTTCAGTTGACTCCTTTCAAATTTATTATTCACAATTAATTTTGTATTATTGTTTTATATTAGGTCTATCTATCTATCTATCTATCTATCTATCTATCTATCTATCTATCTATCTATCTATCTATCTATCTATCTATCTATCTATCTATCTATCTATCTATCTATCTATCTATCTATCTATCTATCTATCTATCTATCTATCTATCTATCTATCTATCTATCTATCTAATAGGTCAGTGACTGTATTTCCATAAAAAAACTGCCACATTGAAAAAATAAAGTAAGTAAATAAATAAATTAAATGTTTATTCTGATTGAAAATAGGAGTCAGGTGTCAGATGATTCAAAGTATTCAGACCTACACACCGACCTGAACAAGATTTAATATTAATACATACACTCTAAAAAATGCTGGGTTAAAATCAGCCCGGGGTGGTTTTAGCTCAGCAGGGTTTGGTTATCAGATTGACCCAGCATACTGGATCAAGTTTTCTACCCCGAAATTGGGTTAAACAAATTTGTTCAATTACAGCTATTAATAAGCTGAGTTTTAAAGATCAACTATAATTTTATGTTTGTTCGTTTGTTTGTTTTTGATAATTCCAGTTTGTGGTGGTTCTAGCTAGCTGGAGCTAATCACTATTAGGATTTTTAGGAGTACCTCCATTGTTGGCTTTAATTAATTAGATAAACATCTATGTGATTAGATGTTTTTGTGAAGTTGTTAATGATCCCAGTGGCCAAAGGTGACGAAAACAAACAGTCAGTAGATGATAAACTCAGACATTCAGGGCAGTTCCAAGCAGTCCAGGCAGGATTCATTTAAAAGGGATGTGTTAGTGAAACTCTGAGGTCTGCAGCTAAGTTTCCAAAGATGGATCATTTTCCCCATTAATCTCAATGAAAATGGAAAACCAATCATTAGGATTCAGTTATCAGTTAACACTGGATCCGTTTGTCATTCCACCTGGAGGAAAGTATCCAGTATTTCTTTTTGGTGTTGCGGTTTATTTGTTTGGAATGTTCTGCAACCTGACCCTGTTGCTTTTAATCATTTTAAAGAAGAACCTTCACAAGCCCATGTACTTTATCTTGTTCAGTCTTCCCCTCAATGATCTGATTGGGATAACCACGATGCTCCCAAAGATCTTGTCAGATATTGTTACAGAGACACACAGCGTTTATTATCCACTCTGTGTTTTACAGGCATTTCTGCTCCACATGTACGGTGGTGGAATTTTGTTTATTCTTGCAGCAATGTCTTTTGATCGTTACGTTGCCATCTGCATGCCATTACGCTACAGCTCCGTTATGACCCAGAGAATGGTTGTTTTTATTATTTGTCTGGTTTGGGGTCTTGACTTTGTCTTGATTGTATCACTGTTTTCATTGCAGACAAGGCTTTCCAGGTGCAGATCTGTTATCATGAATGTCTTCTGTGATAACCCATCTCTCCTGAAGCTCACATGTGGAAACACGTCAGTCAATAATATAATCGGACTGTTTAACACAGCGATCATGCAGGCTGTAAGCGTGTCCATTCAGGCATACTCCTACGTCAAGATTCTGATTACATGTATGGGTAAAAGGAAATTTGATGCAAGAACAAAAGCTGTCAACACTTGTGTTGCACAGTTAGTTATTCTGATCATATTTGAGATTGTTGGAACTTTCACAATTTTATCTCACAGGTTCAAAAATGTTTCAGCTGATTTGCAAAAGATCATGGGCATGTTGATATTTCTTGTACCTCCACTTCTGAACCCAATTGTATATGGCCTATATACAAATGAAATACGAAAAACTCTACTAAATTTCTTAACAAACAAAATATCTGTTTGAATTTATCTAGACTTTTTTTGAAACCAGCATATAATTTTATGTTTATTTTGTGAAAAAGTATCCCATTGAATTTCATCAATGTCAAAAACAGAAAAAAATACAAACAATCAACTAAATAGGATTTTTGATATTTGTATTTCCTTTTGCTTTTTCTGTGTAAAAAACATGTTTTTGAGCCTATCACAAGACCATTCGTTTTGCATGTTTTTTCAGGTGATTGTGTTTTCATAACTGGTTGCAGAAAGTTGTTGTTAAAGAAAGCCATGGTCGTTAACAGTGAGTTAACATTTATCGTGGTTTTGATTATTGTTGATATCTAGGTAAACTTCAGATGAATTTGCATTGTTTTTGAAATTAGTAACAGTATAGTTGAACTCATAAATTGCTGTTTTTTGTTTGTGTTTTGTGTTTTCTCTTGGTGTGTGCATTGCAATATACTGCTGCTATGAAGAGTACATAGATCATATATAGCATAGAGTTTAACATGCAACATTTCAAAATATAATCAAGACAAGTACTTTACGTTGTCAAAACCTATTGTTAGGTATTTTATATAGGGTCTTTTCTGTTTTATATAAAAAATAAAAACTTGTATTTATATAAAGAAAAAGCAAAATAAAAACAATATGTTTGAAAGAGTGGTGAACTAATAAAGTTAAACTATGCTGAAACAAACATCTTCCTCATGTATTTTTATTTTTAATGGATTAAGATACTTCAGGGGGTATGTGCTGTTGTAGCTTTAATTTTGATTTTAAATTCTGACCTGAAATTTTGAGAATTTTTAAAATTGAGAAAATTTGTATATAGCATAGAGTAGAAAAAAAAAAAAAAAAACTTTATCATCTGTCCTAACTGGTGACTGAAATTCTTCTTTGACAAGGGCTCCATCAACAGGCACTCCCACATAATTACATGAACACCTTAATAAATTAGGATTAAAAAAAGAAAGACAAGCGGTTCTCATTTTAAGGAGTTTAATGTGAAAATTGCAAATGGTGTGAATTATTTTTAAATGTTTTTCCAGTCCAGTGGAACCTTAAACCTTCTGCCTGATAGGAGCAGCTGAAATGAGTGATGAAGGGGATGAGACGGATCCTCTGTGATCAGGGTAGCCTTCCTGATCACAGAGCTCTCAAACAGGTCAAAAAGAGGTCTTTCTGGTTATCCGGTAATTTTACTGGCCTGTTTAATAACAGGACAGTTTAGTTTCATGTTTTGTGAGAAAACTATACTAAGATGAAATGTTGAAAGTAAGGATGGACTCTATTAATGATGTACAGACCAGAGTTAACATCTCCTTCCTAAAATTAAAAAATCTCAGACTAAAACTGACAACTGTTCCACAACACAGACTCTTAACCCTCCTGAATCTCTTGAAAGACGAAAAACCCTCATGACTTCTGGTCCATTTGACCCGAAGGCCACAGGAAGGTTAAAAGTGGCACAGGGGGCAGACGTTAGAGTTGTTGCCTCCCAGCAAGAAGGTTGCAGGATCTCTTCCTGACCTGGGGCCTTCCTGGGTGGAGTTTACATGTTCTCTCTGTGTACTCCCTGGGTACTCCCACAGACCAAAATCATGCATTTTAGGTTTATTGGTAACTCTAAAATTGTCTCTAGGTGTGAGTGAGCATGTGAATGGTTGTTTGTCTCCGTGATGGACTTGGAACCTGTCCAGGGTGTCCCCCACCTCTTGCACAGTGACCGCTGGAGACAGGCAGCAGCTCCACATGACCCGGAAAGATGAAGCGGGTAAACACGATGGATGGATTTAGATGGACTTAAACCTTTTACAGTTATAGGAAGTGCAAAAGATAAAAAGGAAATATAGCAGTTTAGACTTTTAATACAATATTATAATTTTAAAAAAGGTGAATTTAGCAGGAATTTTTATAGCAGAACAGGAAAATCTGTAAAACATTAAGCAAATCATTCATATTTACAAATTAAAGTTGTCTATCTAATTTATTACCTTACATTTGTTTATAACCAAAGAAAGAAAGAAGGAAAAAAAGAAAGAACATGAGCAGATATTAAACAAGATAAAGAAATATATACATAAATATTTTACTGTTGAATTTTCCTGGCTTTTACATGTTATTATTATAGTGTAAATGATGCCTAAGCGTTTTATTGTTCTCTTGTTCCACAATTCCCTTGTGTACTGATACTTAACAACCTGAAGAAAAACTATGTAATAAAGCAGATAACTTCTGGGAATCGTGTCCTGTTCAGTAAAATCCTCATATATAGACATGCCTTTCCCCCTGAACACATTACCAGTTCCATGTTCTTTATCACAGCTGGTCAGTATTAGTCTCAACACAAAATTAATTCTGTTTACTGAGTGAAGCGTGTTTGTCTGCTGCTACTTTAGTATCTGCTCCTTGAGTTTCCAAGCAATTCAAAATTTCTACAATATTATAAATGTTTTTTTTCTTCATTTAAATAAGCATGAGGTAAACAGCTTGGTATGTTATTGGTAGAAATCAATCATTTACAGTGAGCTTTAAATTTGCTAATAACTAACATATCTGTAATAATTACACTTTTTAAAATATCTGTAGATTTCCTGTATACATCATTACATCAGACTTCATATTCTGATGCTGTTTGTGTAGAGGCTGTGATGCTGTAAATGTTATGATTTTTTGTTTATACAAGTAGGTGAAAAATGATTACAGACTATCTGCACAACACATCTTCTGTTTTATACTTTAATGGCTACAATCTGTCATATGAAAGTGTCATCCCTGCGTTTCTTTTTGCAACTCTCAACTACATGATCATCCTCTTCTGTAACCTTACTCTGATTCTCACCATTGTGCTGAACAAATCTCTGCACCAGCCGATGCATCTCTTCCTGGTCAGCCTTCCTATCAATGACCTGATTGGCTCTTCAGCGTTCTTTTCACAGCTCATCAAAGAAATACTGACAAACAGCCAGATGATTCTGTTCTCATCGTGTGTCGCTCAGGCTTTTTTCATCCATCTTTACGCAGCAGGTTCTGTGTTCATTCTGGCTGCGATGGCATACGATCGATACGTTGCCATATGTCACCCTCTGCATTACAACACTGTGATGACGAACGCTCACATTATGAAAATAATCACAGCAGTGTGGTCATCATGTCTGGTTCTTATAGGTGGGCTTTTTATTCTTCTTTTACGTTTGCGCTTCTGTCGATCGGAAATAACTCACCCTTATTGTGATAATCCAAGTTTGTTGGCACTGGTGTGTGAAGACACAACAATAAATAACATTTATGGGCTTTTTATAAGTGCTATTATTCAAGTGATCGCT
This sequence comes from Kryptolebias marmoratus, assembly GCF_001649575.2. Classification (NCBI taxonomy): domain Eukaryota; kingdom Metazoa; phylum Chordata; class Actinopteri; order Cyprinodontiformes; family Rivulidae; genus Kryptolebias; species Kryptolebias marmoratus. Next base: position 6,303,336 of record NC_051431.1, on the reverse strand, counting down.
AATGCAACAGTTTTTTATACCTATCTCCGAATCCTGCTTGCCTGTTTCCGAACCAAACGGGCCGACACTAAAGCAAAAGCTCTGCAGACGTGTGCTACGCACCTTTTTGTATTTTTATTGTTTGAGTGTTTAGGCCTTTTCACCATCATATCATACAGACTGAAGAACATTTCGCCACATTTAGGAAGGTTCATGGGGGTGTCTACATTAATCTTCCCCCCGACATTAAATCCAATCATCTATGGACTGAAAACAAAAGAAATTCGTGAAAAGGTGTTGGACTTTTTTTTTAAAAAAACACTTTTGCCTCAGTGTACTGTCTCTTAACCTGCTGTTTATATTGCAAGTTAGAACATTTTTAATGGATTTACTCCTCTGCAAATATTTTATTCATTTATCTCACCATCTTATATATTCTTGCTGACCTTGCCTTATTAATCTAAAGCTGTTGTTCATCATATTTATGCTGATAAAATCTTTCTAAAAAGTTATTTTTAAGATCACAGATGTGCTAAAATATGAATACCTGTATGATGTAACACTAGACAATTATAATTGGCTACAAATATAATTCTATATTCTGTTTTTGATCAAATTTGATAGCAAAAAGATTATTAGAACAAACGTCATTTAAAGGGACTTTTTTCTGAATGGAAGACAAACAAAGCATTTAAAACTGTAAATATCTTGGCAAATTCATCTTTGAGGAACTAACTTCCTTTGCTGTATGTATTGCTAAAAAACCTCATCTTAATTATTTTGATATTGCAGGAAACTTGCTGATTTGAACACTATGGCATATGATAGAAACTTTACTATCTGCTTTCAAATGAAGTGTAACACCATCAATAATTAATATAACATTATTAGAATTGTTATTTTAACATGAGTCACTGGTTTCTCATTGATATATATGCTGTGTCCATGGTTTATGGTTTAATTTTCCAGGACAAAAATAGTGGATTTGTACTCTAACAATCCCTTTTTTGACAAACTAATCTGCGAGGACATAAGTGTGAACAACTATTATGGATTAATTACTGTATAATTAATAACATTATTGTACATGTCTGCACAGATCTTGCATACTTGTGTTATGACTAATAAAACAGATGTCAAGAAAAAAAAACATTTAAACTTGTGTTACAAGTCAACTGTTTTCTTGTTGCTACAAATAAATGCTACCTTTAGTTTTTTATCATCACTTTGCGAGAGCTTCCTTTTTCTGAGAAGGGTTGTTAGAGTTTATTTTTGTAGATTTTTCAATTTTATTTGAGCTCTAGCTTATATGGACCAAAAACCAGACAACTAAAGAAGAAAACATAATGTCCTGAAAAGAAATGTGGGCACAACCATGCAGTACTTTTTATGATTCACTAACTAATGCTTAATAAAATGAAGATAAGAAAAAACAAAACAATAATTAAGTAATGCTAACCCAGAGCACTTCTGGGAGATGTATGCTGTTCAGAAAAAAAAAAAAAAGCATATAAAAAGATGCCAGTCACACTGAACGCCTCACCAGTTAATCACTGTAAGACGTTCATCGCCTCACAGTCGATAATTAACAAGAAGACAATATTATTTCTTTTACATGATTGATGTTTTTTTGTGAGGATCTTTTTGTTTGCTTCTTTAGGACATTTAAATATTGTTTGTTTTTAAATTCTATGAATGTGGGCTAAAACAGCTTTGCCATTCATTTAGTAAATTTAGCCCTTAATAGTGGAAAGATTTCATCTTGATAATAAGGCTTAAAATATTAATGTAATTTTCATACTTTTTAAACATTTAGAGCATTTTACGTGCAGTATATTACTCCTATATGTGCTTTCTTATTGATGCTGCGTATGTAGAGGCTGTGATGCTGTAAATGATTTTTATTGTTATTTGTAGGAAGACAGTTAGTATGGGCCTCTTGCACAACACATCCTTTTTTTTATACTTTAATGGCTACAATCTGTCATATGAAAGTGTCATCCCTGCGTTTCTTTTTGCAACTCTCAACTACATGATCATCCTCTTCTGTAACCTTACTCTGATTCTCACCATTGTGCTGAACAAATCTCTGCACCAGCCGATGCATCTCTTCCTGGTCAGCCTTCCTATCAATGACCTGATTGGCTCTTCAGCGTTCTTTTCACAGCTCATCAAAGAAATACTGACAAACAGCCAGATGATTCTGTTCTCATCGTGTGTCGCTCAGGCTTTTTTCATCCATCTTTACGCAGCAGGTTCTGTGTTCATTCTGGCTGCGATGGCATACGATCGATACGTTGCCATATGTCACCCTCTGCATTACAACACTGTGATGACGAACGCTCACATTATGAAAATAATCACAGCAGTGTGGTCATCGTGTCTGGTTTTTATAGGTGGGCTTTTTATTCTTCTTTTACGTTTGCGCTTCTGTCGATCGGAAATAACTCACCCTTATTGTGAAAATCCAAGTTTGTTGGCACTGGTGTGTGAAGACACAACAATAAATAACATTTATGGGCTTTTAATTAGCGCTCTTTCACAAGTGATCGCTAATGCAACAGTTTTTTATACCTATCTGCAGATCCTACTGACCTGTTTCCGAACCAAACGGGCCGACACTAAAGCAAAAGCTCTGCAGACGTGCGGTACACACCTTTTTGTATTTCTTTTGATGGAGTGTTTAGGCCTTTTTGCTATCATATCATACAGAATAAAAAACATTTCGCCACATTTAAGAAGATTCATTGGAGTGTCTACATTAATCTTTCCCCCAACATTAAATCCAATCATTTATGGACTGAAAACAAAAGAAATTCGAGAAAAAGTTATGATTACTTTTAGGAAAAAGTTTATTTTTCCTCAGTGCAATGTCTCTTAACCTGCTGTTTATGCTGCAAGTTAGAACATTTTTAATTTTTTGCCTTTCCACCCTTATTGTGTTTATTTTGTGATGCTACTTTAAATATTATATTGTATATTCTTGTTAACCGTGTCCTTTCTCTTTTAACTAATATTCATGTTTATGCTCACATCTTTCTGAAGGTTGTGTTTAAGATTATAGATGTAGTAAAAATGCTGCAAGTTTGTTTTTTTTAATAATAACTTCTGAGTAATAATCACACAATGCACATTTACCTCAATATACTGTAGTTTTCCATAAAGTTTGATAGCAGAAATAAAATTAAATCAAGCTTATTTTTTGGAAATATAGAGAAGATGAAAATTAAATATTTATTAAGCAGAATACATTACTATTGTTTTCAAGACAAACTAACAGGGACATCAAACTGATATTTTTTTTTTTTTTTTTTTTTTCTTGTAGGAGCACTAAATTAAATCCAAAATTTCAGCCTAATTTCTGATGCTGGTTACCTGTAAACTTAAATGAGGCAGAGATTTATATGATTATAGAGTTTGTTTTGTATCTGATGAAAACATGAGCTGATGTTTAAATATGTGTCCGAACCACAAGCTAAAAGTTGTGTTAGTTTGAACAAAAGTCAGTACAATATTCTACACTAGAGGGTGCAAGCAGTGCAGAAATAACTGATACTCACATAAACAAAAGCCATGAACTCTTGGTTCACCTATATGCTGTAAGAAATGACGGGCTTCAGAGATTTGGCTGATGTTTGTCTTCTTGTGTTTGTTCCTAATAAAATATAAAAGGCCCGGTCTAAGAAAACATGCATGGACCTATAATTGGCATAAATAACAATGTTTGTTTTTTTTAAACTGCTTTTATTAATTTCTAAAACTAAGCTCAAATAAAGATAAAATAAAATATTTTCTTTGTGTTTTTTTAATTTATTATTAGAACAAGATGATTCTTCTGTAATGCTTTAAAATTACATCATAATCTTTCTAGTAAATATTAATTGCACAGAGTTTATTTTTTTTAGTTTGTTTGTCTTTGCTTTGCCTTTTTCTTGCTTTGTATGTCCTAAACATTTTTATTTGTTTTTGAATACACAGTAGGTCAGTTTGATTTCCTCAAAGAAATTTATTCTCATAGGTTGTAAAGTTATGATTGTCAAATGATGAATAATAAAATGTGTTGTACTGCAATGTTTCTTCTCTCTTTGATAAATGAAACATCAGTTGTACGGCTGGTTAAATTTTGGAGTCAGTCTAATTCAATGAGCTAATCTGTTAGTAAATACAATAAATGAGTATCTCAGTCAGTTTAACAAGTTTTGAGCTAAAATCTGAAGTGGTAGTAGTCAAGAGTCATTTACAGCACACACTCTGAGACTGACATCTTTCATCATTGTATGGAATCACACATAGTGTAATTTTAAAGTTTGACTAAAACAGATACAAGTCCATCTTTTATTACCATAAGATGATCTTTGTTTAAAACTCTGGCATGAACATCAGTGGACTTTTAATCTTTAACAGAATACATTTTGATCTTTTAATGGATTTTACAACAGTACACAATACATTTTACCTTATTTTAAGTTGTCGTGACTCATGTGATGCATATGCACCGGTTTTCTTGTTATATTTTTACATATAACTTGCCTAATGTTAGTTTGTTTATAAAAACAGAAAAAAATAAATCATAATTGAAAAGATTTAGTTACTAAATTATATATTATGATCTATATTTCAAATTATATAAAGTTCAGCGTTTTAGTAAAGGGTACAATCTTTGCTTATTCAATAGATATATCAGTATTACTATTTAAGATTATTATTTTGACAATAAGAATGCCACAAAGACAAGAAATAATATACATTAAGAAACAAAAATGAGAAAAAAAATTAGTACATTTAAAGAGCATTTGACTGTGTTCAACTTTATTTTATATATATGTAAATTATATTTATATTTTGATTTTTGGGTTTTGGCATTTTTCTTCTTTTTTATGTGACCATTTGTACTGTTTATTATAACGTCTGTTAGAAGATGTGCAGCTGATTTAACAAATACTTCCACAAACTTAGAACAAGAAGATGTTTTTATCTTTCTGTCATTTGCAAATCTCAGCAAATAGAACCCATTTTAATGTATTTATTATGTTTACCTTCATCAGATTGGCTTGTTTTGGGCATGTCATCACCCAACATGGGATTAAATGTTTTACTGAACTTTGTTACTTGGGGAAAGTATAACCATTTGTTGTGTTATGGTTACCAAGAGTTGGTTACTGTTTTTGACTGAGCTTTGCTCATTAAGTTAATGATCTCTCAGTTTACGAAGTGTCAACAGAGAAAAAAAAAAAAAGAGTCACAGTCAGCTCTCCAGAGTGACGTGTTCTCCCTCTTGATAATGAACCTGAGATGGTTTTCTGTTACAAGACTGTAAACACATTTGTTTTGTTTCAGAACACCTACAGTAGCACACTTTTTGTTGGATTGGGGGGGGGCTTCTACTTTGGGTTCATAGTTTATTTATTCATTCATTCATTTATTTTTTACGAACACTGACATTTATTTAAGCAGGGATAGATTGCATAATTGTAACAAATGACATGTGTTATTGTGACCAAAATAATTCAATTTCCGATTCTGTGAGATCAACAGAAGTCTATTACTCTGCGTAGAATGCACAGAAAACCGTTGTTATCAATGTCATAAGAGTTAGCCTGGTTACTGAGCACAACAATTCACAAGGTCTATCAGTTTTTCAAGTTGGATCCGGAATGTGTTTAGAATGAATGTGATCACTCATTCCCAGTGTTGAGTCTGGTGGAGAATGAGGCAAACCCAATGCACAGATTCATATTTAAGGCTCCAGGGGGAAGCTCATTTATTAAGAAAATAAAAAGAAACAAAAACAAAGGCTGACGTGGAAGCAAAACAAAACAAAACAAACAAAAAAAAACATTAACAAATTCCAAAGCATAAAAAAAAGCACAAAAGGCAAGACACAAGAGGAGCCCGACAGTGCATGAAAGCGACAACAGACCAGTGAGTAAGTGGAGGAGATGACCAGGTTTTAAAGACAGGAGGTGATTAGGAGAAGTGGGCACAGGTGAGTGATTACAAACTTGAGTCAGGTGAAGATGGGCGTGGCAGGTAAACAAGTAATAAGATGAGGATAAGTGAAAACGATAAAGAACACAGGGAGCAAAAAACCAGCTAACAAAACCAAACACAGGAACAACCAAAAACAGAAGACAAACAATAAACCCAATACAAAAGAAAATTAAATAATAACTTAAACAAAACCCAGATCTGAGTTCTGACTTCTCAGATAAATGGAATACAGCATATCTCAAATGAAAGACCAAAACTCATAGTGAAAGGAAAAAAAAACAACAACAACAAAACAACAACAGTAGGCCAAACCAAAAGTCAAGACCAAACTCAGACACTGACAAGATGTAACACATACTTTGAAATAAACTCAAGACAGAATAATTGTGATCAGAAAAAAAGTTGGAAAATTCAGTTCAGTAACTTTGGCACTTTTATTTATTTAGCTCAATTCATGACAAATAAACTCAATGTGTGATACAGTTTAAGGCAGAAATCCTGCATAAATGCAAAAAATAGGATTAAAGAAAGTAACTGCACAGTTAACAAGAGAACAAAAGCAAAGTTGAAAAATATATATTTGCTGAAAAAAACAAATGCAATGCACATCAAACATGCCACAAAGTCGTACAATGTCAAAATAAGTAGCAAAATTTGATTTAAAGTGCAATAAAATCTTCACCAACACATACACATGGAGTAATAAACAAATGGCCATACTAAAAAGGCTTAAAGTTTGTTGTTTCAAACAGGAAAAAGTTGTGACAGACCCAAAGTCAGGAGGCAGCTTAGCAAACAATAAGTCAACTAACAACTAAGTACCAACACAAAATAAGTTACATAGTAAATTTGACAATAAAACAATAAATATCCAGGAGAATATTAGGAGGATAGCCTCTAGAAATTAAAAAAAAAGTTAAAAAACAAAAACAACTGGACTTCTATTCTGTAGCTGAAGACGTTTCGCTTCTCATCCGAGGAGCTTTCTCAATTCAGAAATAGAGAGTGTGGAGTTGAGCTTTTAAAGCTGAGATGTGATGTAAGATGGATTGCTTGCAAATTGTTCTCACTC